>NC_091996.1:84787112-84866414 GCF_044704955.1 Pristiophorus japonicus | reverse complement strand
GATACAGTGTACGAGGGAGAGAGGCAGTTACAGTGTAGGGGAGAGGGGCAGTTTCAATGTAGTGGAGAGGGGCAGATACAGTGTCGGGGAAAGGGGCAGATACAGTGCAGGGGAGAGGGCAGATACAGTGTAGTGGAGAGAGGCAGATACAGTGTAGGGGCGAGGGGCAGATACAGTGTAGGGGAGAGGGCAGATACAGTGTCGGGGGGAGAGGCAGATATAGTGTATGGCGAGGGCAGATACAGTGTAGCGGCGAGGGCCAGATACAGTGTTGGGGAGGGGGGAAGTTACAGTATAGGGGAGAGGGGAGATACAATGTAGGGGAGAGGGCAGATACAGTGTAGGGGAGAGAGGCAGTTACAGTGTTGGGGAGATAGGCAGATACAGTGTAGGGCAGAGGGGCAGTTACAGTGTAGGGGATATAGGCAGATACAGTGTAGGGGAAAGGGGCAGATACAGTGCACGGGGGAGAGGCAGATACCATGTTGGGGAGTGGGGCAGATACAGTGTAGGGGAGAGGGGCAGATACAGTGTAGGGAAGAGGGACAGTTACAGTGTAGGGGTGAGGGGCAGATACAGTGTAGGGGAGAGGGCAGATACAGTGTAGGGGAGAGGGGCAGTTACAGTGTAGGGGATATAGGCAGATACAGTGTAGGGGAAAGGGGCAGATACAGTGCACGGGGGAGAGGCAGATACCGTGTTGGGGAGTGGGGCAGATACAGTGTAGGGGAGAGGTGCAGACTCAGTGTAGGGGAGAGAGCAAATACAGTGTAGGGGAGAGGGGCAGATACAGTGTAGGGGAGAGGGGCAGACACAGTGTAGGGGAGGGAGCAAATACAGTGTGTGGAGAGCAGCAGACACAGTGCAGGAGAGAGAGCAAATACAGTGTCGGGGTGAGAGGTAGATATGTGTAGGGGAGTGGGGCAGATACTGTGTAGGGGAGAGGGGCAGATACAGTGTCGGGGAGAGCAGCAGACACAGTGTCGGGGTGAGAGGTAGAAATAGTGTAGGGGAGAGGGGCAGATACAGTGTGGGGCAGAGGGGCAGATCGAGTGTCGTGGAGAGGGGCAGATACAGTGTAGGTGAGAGGGCAGATACAGTGTGGGGGAGAGGGGCAGATACAGTGTAGTGGAGAGAGCAAATACAGTGCAGGGGAGAGGGGCAGATACAGTGCAGGCGAGAGGGGCAGATACAGTGTAGGGGAGGGAGGCAGATACAGTGTAGGGCAAAGGGGCAGATACAGTGTAGGGGAGAGGGGCAGATACAGTGTAGGGGAGAGGAACAGTTGCAGTGTAGGGGTGAGGGGCAGATACAGTGTAGGGGAGAGGGCAGATACAGTGTAGGGGAGAGGGCAGATACAGTGTAAGGGAGAGGGCAGATACAGTGTAGGGGAAAAGGGCAGCTACAGTGCAGGGGAGAGGGGCAGATACAGTGTAGTGGAGAGGGGCAGATACAGTGTAGGGGCGAGGGGCAGATACAGTGTAGGGGTGATAGGCAGATACAGTGAAGGGGAGAGGGCCAGATACAGTGTAGGGGAGGGAGGCAGGAACAGTGTAGGGGAGAGGGCCAGATACAGTGTAGGGGAGAGGGCAGATACAGTGTAGGGGAGGGAGGCAGATACAGTGTAGGGCAAAGGGGCAGATACAGTGTAGGGGAGAGGGGCAGATACAGTGTAGGGGAGAGGGGCAGTTACAGTGTAGGGGAGAGGGCAGATACAGTGTAGGTTAGAGGGCAGATACAGTGTAGGTGAGGGGGCAGATACAGTGTCGGAAAAAGGAGCAGAAGCAGTGTTGGTGAGAGGGCAGATACAGTGTAGGGGGAAGAGGCAGATACAGTGTAGGGGAGAGGGGCAGATACAGTGCAGGTGAGATAGGCAGATACGGTGTAGGGGAGAGGGTAGATACAGTGTAGGGGGAAGAGGCAGATACAGTGTAGGGGAGAGGGGCAGTTACAGTGTAGGGGAGAGGAGCAGATACAGTGTAGGGGAGAGGGCAGATACAGTGTAGGGGAGAGGGCAGATACAGTGTAGGGGAGAGGGCAAATACAATGTAAGGGAGAGGGCAGATACAGTGTAGAGGAAAGGGGCAGTTACAGTGCAGAGGAGAGGGGCAGATACAGTGTAGTGGAGAGGGACAGATACAGTGTACGAGGGAGAGAGGCAGTTACAGTGTAGGGGAGAGGGGCAGTTTCAGTGTAGTGGAGAGGGGCAGATACAATGTCGGGGAGAGGGGCAGTTACAGTGTAGGGGAGAGGGCAGATACAGTGTAGGTTAGAGGGCAGATACAGTGTAGGTGAGGGGGCAGATACAGTGTCGGAAAAAGGAGCAGAAACAGTGTTGGTGAGAGGGCAGATACAGTGTAGGGGGAAGAGGCAGATACAGTGTAGGGGAGAGGGGCAGATACAGTGCAGGTGAGATAGGCAGATACGGTGTAGGGGAGAGGGTAGATACAGTGTAGGGGGAAGAGGCAGATACAGTGTAGGGGAGAGGGGCAGTTACAGTGTAGGGGAGAGGAGCAGATACAGTGTAGGGGAGAGGGCAGATACAGTGTAGGGGAGAGGGCAGATACAGTGTAGGGGAGAGGGCAAATACAATGTAAGGGAGAGGGCAGATACAGTGTAGAGGAAAGGGGCAGTTACAGTGCAGAGGAGAGGGGCAGATACAGTGTAGTGGAGAGGGACAGATACAGTGTACGAGGGAGAGAGGCAGTTACAGTGTAGGGGAGAGGGGCAGTTTCAGTGTAGTGGAGAGGGGCAGATACAATGTCGGGGAGAGGGGCAGATACAGTGCAGGGGAGAGGGCAGATACAGTGTAGTGGGGAGAGGCAGATACAGTGTAGGGGCGAGGGGCAGATACAGTGTAGGGGAGAGGGCAGATACAGTGTCGGGGAGAGAGGCAGATATAGTGTACGGCGAGGGCAGATAGAGTGTAGGGGCGAGGGGCAGATACAGTGTTGGGGAGAGGGCAAGTTACAGTATAGGGGAGAGGGGAGATACAATGTAGGGGAGAGGGCAGATACAGGGTAGGGGAGAGAGGCAGTTACAGTGTTGGGGAGATAGGCAGATACAGTGTAGGGCAGAGGGGCAGTTACAGTGTAGGGGATATAGGCAGATACAGTGTAGGGGAAAGGGGCAGATACAGTGCACGGGGGAGAGGCAGATACCGTGTTGGGGAGTGGGGCAGATACAGTGTAGGGGAGAGGGGCAGACACAGTGTAGGGGAGAGAGCAAATACAGTGTAGGGGAGAGGGGCAGATACAGTGCAGGGCAAAGGGGCAGATACAGTGTAGGGGAGAGGGGCAGATACAGTGTAGGGGAGAGGGACAGTTACAGTGTAGGGGTGAGGGGCAGATACAGTGCAGGGGAGAGGTCAGATAGAGTGTAGGGGAGAGGGGCAGTTACAGTGTAGGGGATATAGGCAGATACAGTGTAGGGGAAAGGGGCAGATACAGTGCTCGTGGGAGAGGCAGATACCGTGTTGGGGAGTGGGGCAGATACAGTGTAGGGGAGAGGGGCAGACACAGTGTAGGGGAGAGAGCAAATACAGTGTCGGGGTGAGAGGTAGATATGTGTAGGGGAGTGGGGCAGATACTGTGTAGGGGAGAGGGGCAGATACAGTGTCGGGGAGAGCAGCAGACACAGTGTCGGGGTGAGAGGTAGAAATAGTGTAGGGGAGAGGGGCAGATACAGTGTAGGGGTGAGGGGCAGATACAGTGTAGGGGAGAGGGGCAGACACAGTGTAGGGGAGAGAGCAAATACAGTGTCGGGGTGAGAGGTAGATATGTGTAGGGGAGTGGGGCAGATACTGTGTAGGGGAGAGGGGCAGATACAGTGTCGGGGAGAGCAGCAGACACAGTGTCGGAGTGAGAGGTAGAAATAGTGTAGGGGAGAGGGGCAGATACAGTGTAGGGGTGAGGGGCAGATACAGAGTAGGGGACAGGGGCAGATGCAGTGTAGAGGAGAGCAGCAGACACAGTGTAGGGGAGAGAGGCAGATACAGTGTAGGGGAGAGGGGCAAATACAGTGTAGGTGAGAGCAGCAGATACAGTGTAGGGGAGAGAGCAAATACAGTGCAGGAGAGAGGGGCAGATTCAGTGTAGGGGAGAGGGGCAGATACATTGTGGGGCAGAGGGGCAGATCGAGTGTCGTGGAGAGGGGCAGATACAGTGTAGGTGAGAGGGCAGATGCAGTGTGGGGGAGAGGGGCAGATACAGTGCAGTGGAGAGAGCAAACACAGTGCAGGGGAGAGGGGCAGATACAGTGCAGGCGAGAGGGGCAGATACAGTGTAGGGGAGGGAGGCAGATACAGTGTAGAGCAAAGGGGCAGATACAGTGTAGGGGAGAGGGGCAGATACAGTGTAGGGGAGAGGGACAGTTACAGTGTGGGGGTGAGGGGCAGATACAGTGTAGGGGAGAGGGCAGATACAGTGTAGGGGAGAGGGCAGATACAGTGTAAGGGAGAGGGCAGATACAGTTTAGGGGAAAAGGGCAGCTACAGTGCAGGGGAGAGGGGCAGATACAGTGTAGTGGGGAGGGACAGATACAGTGCAGGGGCGAGGGGCAGATACAGTGTAGGGGAGATAGGCAGATACAGTGTAGGGGAGAGGGCCAGATACAGTGTAGGGGAGGGAGGCAGGAACAGTGTAGGGGAGAGGGTCAGATACAGTGTAGGGGAGAGGGCAGATACAGTGTAGGGGAGGGAGGCAGATACAGTGTAGGGCAAAGGAGCAGATACAGTGTAGGGGAGAGGGGCAGATACAGTGTAGTGGAGAGGGACAGATACAGTGTACGAGGGAGAGAGGCAGTTACAGTGTAGGGGAGAGGGGCAGTTTCAATGTAGTGGAGAGGGGCAGATACAGTGTCGGGGAAAGGGGCAGATACAGTGCAGGGGAGAGGGCAGATACAGTGTAGTGGAGAGAGGCAGATACAGTGTAGGGGCGAGGGGCAGATACAGTGTAGGGGAGAGGGCAGATACAGTGTCGGGGGGAGAGGCAGATATAGTGTATGGCGAGGGCAGATACAGTGTAGCGGCGAGGGCCAGATACAGTGTTGGGGAGGGGGGAAGTTACAGTATAGGGGAGAGGGGAGATACAATGTAGGGGAGAGGGCAGATACAGTGTAGGGGAGAGAGGCAGTTACAGTGTTGGGGAGATAGGCAGATACAGTGTAGGGCAGAGGGGCAGTTACAGTGTAGGGGATATAGGCAGATACAGTGTAGGGGAAAGGGGCAGATACAGTGCACGGGGGAGAGGCAGATACCATGTTGGGGAGTGGGGCAGATACAGTGTAGGGGAGAGGGGCAGATACAGTGTAGGGAAGAGGGACAGTTACAGTGTAGGGGTGAGGGGCAGATACAGTGTAGGGGAGAGGGCAGATACAGTGTAGGGGAGAGGGGCAGTTACAGTGTAGGGGATATAGGCAGATACAGTGTAGGGGAAAGGGGCAGATACAGTGCACGGGGGAGAGGCAGATACCGTGTTGGGGAGTGGGGCAGATACAGTGTAGGGGAGAGGTGCAGACTCAGTGTAGGGGAGAGAGCAAATACAGTGTAGGGGAGAGGGGCAGATACAGTGTAGGGGAGAGGGGCAGACACAGTGTAGGGGAGGGAGCAAATACAGTGTGTGGAGAGCAGCAGACACAGTGCAGGAGAGAGAGCAAATACAGTGTCGGGGTGAGAGGTAGATATGTGTAGGGGAGTGGGGCAGATACTGTGTAGGGGAGAGGGGCAGATACAGTGTCGGGGAGAGCAGCAGACACAGTGTCGGGGTGAGAGGTAGAAATAGTGTAGGGGAGAGGGGCAGATACAGTGTAGGGGTGAGGGGCAGATACAGAGTAGGGGACAGGGGCAGATGCAGTGTAGAGGAGAGCAGCAGACACAGTGTAGGGGAGAGAGGCAGATACAGTGTAGGGAAGAGAGGCAGATACAGTGTAGGGGAGAGGGGCAAATACAGTGTAGGTGAGAGCAGCAGATACAGTGTAGGGGAGAGAGCAAATACAGTGCAGGAGAGAGGGGCAGATTCAGTGTAGGGGAGAGGGGCAGATACAGTGTGGGGCAGAGGGGCAGATCGAGTGCCGTGGAGAGGGGCAGATACAGTGTAGGTGAGAGGGCAGATGCAGTGTGGGGGAGAGGGGCAGATACAGTGTAGTGGAGAGAGCAAATACAGTGCAGGGGAGAGGGGCAGATACAGTGCAGGCGAGAGGGGCAGATACAGTGTAGGGGAGGGAGGCAGATAGAGTGTAGAGCAAAGGGGCAGATACAGTGTAGGGGAGAGGGGCAGATACAGTGTAAGGGAGAGGGACAGTTACAGCGTGGGGGTGAGGGGCAGATACAGTGTAGGGGAGAGGGCAGATACAGTGTAGGGGAGAGGGCAGATACAGTGTAAGGGAGAGGGCAGATACAGTGTAGGGGAAAAGGGCAGCTACAGTGCAGGGGAGAGGGGCAGATACAGTGTAGCGGAGAGGGCCAGATACAGTGTAGGGGAGAGGGCAGATACAGTGTAGGGGAGGGAGGCAGATACAGTGTAGGGCAAAGGGGCAGATACAGTGTAGGGGAGAGGGGCAGATACAGTGTAGGGGAGAGGGGCAGTTACAGTGTAGGGGAGAGGGCAGATACAGTGTAGGTTAGAGGGCAGATGCAGTGTAGGTGAGGGGGCAGATACAGTGTAGGGGTGAGGGGCAGATACAAAGTAGGGGACAGGGGCAGATGCAGTGTAGAGGAGAGCAGCAGACACAGTGTAGGGGAGAGAGGCAGATACAGTGTAGGGGAGAGGGGCAAATACAGTGTAGGTGAGAGCAGCAGATACAGTGTAGGGGAGAGATCAAATACAGTGCAGGAGAGAGGGGCAGATTCAGTGTAGGGGAGAGGGGCAGATACATTGTGGGGCAGAGGGGCAGATCGAGTGTCGTGGAGAGGGGCAGATACAGTGTAGGTGAGAGGGCAGATGCAGTGTGGGGGAGAGGGGCAGATACAGTGCAGTGGAGAGAGCAAATACAGTGCAGGGGAGAGGGGCAGATACAGTGCAGGCGAGAGGGGCAGATACAGTGTAGGGGAGGGAGGCAGATACAGTGTAGAGCAAAGGGGCAGATACAGTGTAGGGGAGAGGGGCAGATACAGTGTAGGGGAGAGGGACAGTTACAGTGTGGGGGTGAGGGGCAGATACAGTGTAGGGGAGAGGGCAGATACAGTGTAGGGGAGAGGGCAGATACAGTGTAAGGGAGAGGGCAGATACAGTGTAGGGGAAAAGGGCAGCTACAGTGCAGGGGAGAGGGGCAGATACAGTGTAGTGGAGAGGGACAGATACAGTGCAGGGGCGAGGGGCAGATACAGTGTAGGGGAGATAGGCAGATACAGTGTATGGGAGAGGGCCAGATGCAGTGTAGGGGAGGGAGGCAGGAACAGTGTAGGGGAGAGGGTCAGATACAGTGTAGGGGAGAGGGCAGATACAGTGTAGGGGAGGGAGGCAGATACAGTGTAGGGCAAAGGAGCAGATACAGTGTAGGGGAGAGGGGCAGATACAGTGTAGTGGAGAGGGACAGATACAGTGTACGAGGGAGAGAGGCAGTTACAGTGTAGGGGAGAGGGGCAGTTTCAATGTAGTGGAGAGGGGCAGATACAGTGTCGGGGAAAGGGGCAGATACAGTGCAGGGGAGAGGGCAGATACAGTGTAGTGGAGAGAGGCAGATACAGTGTAGGGGCGAGGGGCAGATACAGTGTAGGGGAGAGGGCAGATACAGTGTCGGGGGGAGAGGCAGATATAGTGTATGGCGAGGGCAGATACAGTGTAGCGGCGAGGGCCAGATACAGTGTTGGGGAGGGGGGAAGTTACAGTATAGGGGAGAGGGGAGATACAATGTAGGGGAGAGGGCAGATACAGTGTAGGGGAGAGAGGCAGTTACAGTGTTGGGGAGATAGGCAGATACAGTGTAGGGCAGAGGGGCAGTTACAGTGTAGGGGATATAGGCAGATACAGTGTAGGGGAAAGGGGCAGATACAGTGCACGGGGGAGAGGCAGATACCATGTTGGGGAGTGGGGCAGATACAGTGTAGGGGAGAGGGGCAGATACAGTGTAGGGAAGAGGGACAGTTACAGTGTAGGGGTGAGGGGCAGATACAGTGTAGGGGAGAGGGCAGATACAGTGTAGGGGAGAGGGGCAGTTACAGTGTAGGGGATATAGGCAGATACAGTGTAGGGGAAAGGGGCAGATACAGTGCACGGGGGAGAGGCAGATACCGTGTTGGGGAGTGGGGCAGATACAGTGTAGGGGAGAGGTGCAGACACAGTGTAGGGGAGAGAGCAAATACAGTGTAGGGGAGAGGGGCAGATACAGTGTAGGGGAGAGGGGCAGACACAGTGTAGGGGAGGGAGCAAATACAGTGTGTGGAGAGCAGCAGACACAGTGCAGGAGAGAGAGCAAATACAGTGTCGGGGTGAGAGGTAGATATGTGTAGGGGAGTGGGGCAGATACTGTGTAGGGGAGAGGGGCAGATACTGTGTCGGGGAGAGCAGCAGACACAGTGTCGGGGTGAGAGGTAGAAATAGTGTAGGGGAGAGGGGCAGATACAGTGTAGGGGTGAGGGGCAGATACAGAGTAGGGGACAGGGGCAGATGCAGTGTAGAGGAGAGCAGCAGACACAGTGTAGGGGAGAGAGGCAGATACAGTGTAGGGAAGAGAGGCAGATACAGTGTAGGGGAGAGGGGCAAATACAGTGTAGGTGAGAGCAGCAGATACAGTGTAGGGGAAAGAGCAAATACAGTGCAGGAGAGAGGGGCAGATTCAGTGTAGGGGAGAGGGGCAGATACAGTGTGGGGCAGAGGGGCAGATCGAGTGTCGTGGAGAGGGGCAGATACAGTGTAGGTGAGAGGGCAGATGCAGTGTGGGGGAGAGGGGCAGATACAGTGTAGTGGAGAGAGCAAATACAGTGCAGGGGAGAGGGGCAGATACAGTGCAGGCGAGAGGGGCAGATACAGTGTAGGGGAGGGAGGCAGATACAGTGTAGAGCAAAGGGGCAGATACAGTGTAGGGGAGAGGGGCAGATACAGTGTAAGGGAGAGGGACAGTTACAGTGTGGGGGTGAGGGGCAGATACAGTGTAGGGGAGAGGGCAGATACAGTGTAGGGGAGAGGGCAGATACAGTGTAAGGGAGAGGGCAGATACAGTGTAGGGGAAAAGGGCAGCTACAGTGCAGGGGAGAGGGGCAGATACAGTGTAGCGGAGAGGGCCAGATACAGTGTAGGGGAGAGGGCAGATACAGTGTAGGGGAGGGAGGCAGATACAGTGTAGGGCAAAGGGGCAGATACAGTGTAGGGGAGAGGGGCAGATACAGTGTAGGGGAGAGGGGCAGTTACAGTGTAGGGGAGAGGGCAGATACAGTGTAGGTTAGAGGGCAGATGCAGTGTAGGTGAGGGGGCAGATACAGTGTCGGAAAAAGGGGCAGAAACAGTGTTGGTGAGAGGGCAGATACAGTGTAGGGGGAAGAGGCAGATACAGTGTAGGGGAGAGGGGCAGATACAGTGCCGGAAAAAGGGGCAGAAACAGTGTTGGTGAGAGGGCAGATACAGTGTAGGGGGAAGAGGCAGATACAGTGTAGGGGAGAGGGGCAGATACAGTGCAGGTGAGAGAGGCAGATACAGTGTAGGGGAGAGGATAGATACAGTGTAGGGGGGAGAGGGACAGATACAGTGTAGGGGCCAGGGCCGATACAGTGTAGGGGAGATAGGCAGATACAGTGTAGGGGAGAGGGCCAGATACAGTGTAGGGGAGAGGGGCAGATACAGTGTAGGGGAGAGGGGGCAGTTACAGTATAGGGGAGAAGGCAGATCCAGTGTAGGTTAGAGGGCAGATACAGTGTAGGTGAGGGGGCAGATACAGTGTCGGAAAAAGGGGCAGAAACAGTGTTGGTGATAGGGCAGATACATTGTAGGGGGAAGAGGCAGATACAGTGTAGGGGAGAGGGGCAGATACAGTGTAGGGGAGAGGGTAGATACAGTGTAGGGGGGAGAGGCAGATACAGTGTAGGGGAGAGGGGCAGTTTCAGTGTAGTGGAGAGGGGCAGATACAATGTCGGGGAGAGGGGCAGATACAGTGCAGGGGAGAGGGCAGATACAGTGTAGTGGGGAGAGGCAGATACAGTGTAGGGGCGAGGGGCAGATACAGTGTAGGGGAAAGGGCAGATACAGTGTTGGGGGGAGAGGCAGATATAGTGTACGGCGAGGGCAGATACAGTGTAGGGGCGAGGGGCAGATACAGTGTTGGGGAGAGGGGCAGTTACAGTATAGGGGAGAGGGGAGATACAATGTAGGGGAGAGGGCAGATACAGTGTAGGGGACAGAGGCAGTTACAGTGTTGGGGAGATAGGCAGATACAGTGTAGGGCAGAGGGGCAGTTACAGTGTAGGGGATATAGGCAGATACAGTGTAGGGGAAAGGGGCAGATACAGTGCACGGGGGAGAGGCAGATACAGTGTAGGGGAGAGGGACAGATACAGTGTAGGGGAGAGAGCAAATACAGTGTGTGGAGAGCAGCAGACACAGTGCAGGAGAGAGAGCAAATACAGTGTCGGGGTGAGAGGTAGATATAGTGTAGGAGAGTGGGGCAGATACTGTGTAGGGGATAGGGGCAGATACAGTGTGGGGGAGAGCAGCAGACACAGTGTCGGGGTGAGAGGTAGATATAGTGTAGGGGAGTGGGGCAGATACAATGTAGTGGGGAGAGGCAGATACAGTGTAGGGGAGAGGGCAGATACAGTGTAGGGCGAGGGCAGATACAGTTTAGGGGCGAGAGACAGATACAGTGTAGGGGCGAGGGGCAGATACGGTGTAGGGGAGAGGGGAAGTTACAGTATAGGGGAGAGGGCAGATACAGTGTAGGGGAGAGCAGCAGATGCAGTGTCGGAGGGGAGAGGCAGATACAGTGTAGGAAAGAGGGGCAGATACAGTGTAGGGGAGAGGGGCAGATACAGTGTCGGGGATAGGGGCTGTTACAGTGTAGGGGAGAGGACAGATACAGTGTAGGGGATAGGGCAGATAAAGTGTAGGGGAGAGGGGCAGATACAGTGTAGGGGTGAGGGGCAGATACAGAGTAGGGGACAGGGGCAGATGCAGTGTAGAGGAGAGCAGCAGACACAGTGTAGGGGAGAGAGGCAGATACAGTGTAGGGAAGAGAGGCAGATACAGTGTAGGGGAGAGGGGCAAATACAGTGTAGGTGAGAGCAGCAGATACAGTGTAGGGGAGAGAGCAAATACAGTGCAGGAGAGAGGGGCAGATTCAGTGTAGGGGAGAGGGGCAGATACAGTGTGGGGCAGAGGGGCAGATCGAGTGTCGTGGAGAGGGGCAGATACAGTGTAGGTGAGAGGGCAGATGCAGTGTGGGGGAGAGGGGCAGATACAGTGTAGTGGAGAGAGCAAATACAGTGCAGGGGAGAGGGGCAGATACAGTGCAGGCGAGAGGGGCAGATACAGTGTAGGGGAGGGAGGCAGATACAGTGTAGAGCAAAGGGGCAGATACAGTGTAGGGGAGAGGGGCAGATACAGTGTAAGGGAGAGGGACAGTTACAGTGTGGGGGTGAGGGGCAGATACAGTGTAGGGGAGAGGGCAGATACAGTGTAGGGGAGAGGGCAGATACAGTGTAAGGGAGAGGGCAGATACAGTGTAGGGGAAAAGGGCAGCTACAGTGCAGGGGAGAGGGGCAGATACAGTGTAGCGGAGAGGGCCAGATACAGTGTAGGGGAGAGGGCAGATACAGTGTAGGGGAGGGAGGCAGATACAGTGTAGGGCAAAGGGGCAGATACAGTGTAGGGGAGAGGGGCAGATACAGTGTAGGGGAGAGGGGCAGTTACAGTGTAGGGGAGAGGGCAGATACAGTGTAGGTTAGAGGGCAGATGCAGTGTAGGTGAGGGGGCAGATACAGTGTCGGAAAAAGGGGCAGAAACAGTGTTGGTGAGAGGGCAGATACAGTGTAGGGGGAAGAGGCAGATACAGTGTAGGGGAGAGGGGCAGATACAGTGCAGGTGAGAGAGGCAGATACAGTGTAGGGGAGAGGATAGATACAGTGTAGGGGGGAGAGGGACAGATACAGTGTAGGGGCCAGGCGCGATACAGTGTAGGGGAGATAGGCAGATACAGTGTAGGGGAGAGGGCCAGATACAGTGTAGGGGAGAGGGCAGATACAGTGTAGGGGAGCGAGGCAGATACAGTGTAGGGGAGAGGGGCAGATACAGTGTAGGGGAGAGGGGCAGATACAGTGTAGGGGAGAGGGGCAGTTACAGTATAGGGGAGAAGGCAGATCCAGTGTAGGTTAGAGGGCAGATACAGTGTAGGTGAGGGGGCAGATACAGTGTCGGAAAAAGGGGCAGAAACAGTGTTGGTGATAGGGCAGATACATTGTAGGGGGAAGAGGCAGATACAGTGTAGGGGAGAGGGGCAGATACAGTGTAGGGGAGAGGGTAGATACAGTGTAGGGGGGAGAGGCAGATACAGTGTAGGGGAGAGGGCAGATACAGTGTCGGGGAAAGGGGCAGTTACAGTGCAGAGGAGAGGGGCAGATACAGTGTAGTGGAGAGGGACAGATACAGTGTACGAGGGAGAGAGGCAGTTACAGTGTAGGGGAGAGGGGCAGTTTCAGTGTAGTGGAGAGGGGCAGATACAATGTCGGGGAGAGGGGCAGATACAGTGCAGGGGAGAGGGCAGATACAGTGTAGTGGGGAGAGGCAGATACAGTGTAGGGGCGAGGGGCAGATACAGTGTAGGGGAAAGGGCAGATACAGTGTTGGGGGGAGAGGCAGATATAGTGTACGGCGAGGGCAGATACAGTGTAGGGGCGAGGGGCAGATACAGTGTTGGGGAGAGGGGAAGTTACAGTATAGGGGAGAGGGGAGATACAATGTAGGGGAGAGGGCAGATACAGTGTAGGGGACAGAGGCAGTTACAGTGTTGGGGAGATAGGCAGATACAGTGTAGGGCAGAGGGGCAGTTACAGTGTAGGGGATATAGGCAGATACAGTGTAGGGGAAAGGGGCAGATACAGTGCACGGGGGAGAGGCAGATACAGTGTAGGGGAGAGGGACAGATACAGTGTAGGGGAGAGAGCAAATACAGTGTGTGGAGAGCAGCAGACACAGTGCAGGAGAGAGAGCAAATACAGTGTCGGGGTGAGAGGTAGATATAGTGTAGGAGAGTGGGGCAGATACTGTGTAGGGGATAGGGGCAGATACAGTGTGGGGGAGAGCAGCAGACACAGTGTCGGGGTGAGAGGTAGATATAGTGTAGGGGAGTGGGGCAGATACAATGTAGTGGGGAGAGGCAGATACAGTGTAGGGGAGAGGGCAGATACAGTGTAGGGCGAGGGCAGATACAGTTTAGGGGCGAGAGACAGATACAGTGTAGGGGCGAGGGGCAGATACGGTGTAGGGGAGAGGGGAAGTTACAGTATAGGGGAGAGGGCAGATACAGTGTAGGGGAGAGCAGCAGATGCAGTGTCGGAGGGGAGAGGCAGATACAGTGTAGGAAAGAGGGGCAGATACAGTGTAGGGGAGAGGGGCAGATACAGTGTCGGGGATAGGGGCTGTTACAGTGTAGGGGAGAGGACAGATACAGTGTAGGGGATAGGGCAGATAAAGTGTAGGGGAGAGGGGCAGATACAGTGTAGGGGTGAGGGGCAGATACAGAGTAGGGGACAGGGGCAGATGCAGTGTAGAGGAGAGCAGCAGACACAGTGTAGGGGAGAGAGGCAGATACAGTGTAGGGAAGAGAGGCAGATACAGTGTAGGGGAGAGGGGCAAATACAGTGTAGGTGAGAGCAGCAGATACAGTGTAGGGGAGAGAGCAAATACAGTGCAGGAGAGAGGGGCAGATTCAGTGTAGGGGAGAGGGGCAGATACAGTGTGGGGCAGAGGGGCAGATCGAGTGTCGTGGAGAGGGGCAGATACAGTGTAGGTGAGAGGGCAGATGCAGTGTGGGGGAGAGGGGCAGATACAGTGTAGTGGAGAGAGCAAATACAGTGCAGGGGAGAGGGGCAGATACAGTGCAGGCGAGAGGGGCAGATACAGTGTAGGGGAGGGAGGCAGATACAGTGTAGAGCAAAGGGGCAGATACAGTGTAGGGGAGAGGGGCAGATACAGTGTAAGGGAGAGGGACAGTTACAGTGTGGGGGTGAGGGGCAGATACAGTGTAGGGGAGAGGGCAGATACAGTGTAGGGGAGAGGGCAGATACAGTGTATGGGAGAGGGCAGATACAGTGTAGGGGAAAAGGGCAGCTACAGTGCAGGGGAGAGGGGCAGATACAGTGTAGCGGAGAGGGCCAGATACAGTGTAGGGGAGAGGGCAGATACAGTGTAGGGGAGGGAGGCAGATACAGTGTAGGGCAAAGGGGCAGATACAGTGTAGGGGAGAGGGGCAGATACAGTGTAGGGGAGAGGGGCAGTTACAGTGTAGGGGAGAGGGCAGATACAGTGTAGGTTAGAGGGCAGATGCAGTGTAGGTGAGGGGGCAGATACAGTGTCGGAAAAAGGGGCAGAAACAGTGTTGGTGAGAGGGCAGATACAGTGTAGGGGGAAGAGGCAGATACCGTGTAGGGGAGAGGGGCAGATACAGTGCAGGTGAGAGAGGCAGATACAGTGTAGGGGAGAGGATAGATACAGTGTAGGGGGGAGAGGGACAGATACAGTGTAGGGGCCAGGGCCGATACAGTGTAGGGGAGATAGGCAGATACAGTGTAGGGGAGAGGGCCAGATACAGTGTAGGGGAGAGGGCAGATACAGTGTAGGGGAGGGAGGCAGATACAGTGTAGGGGAGAGGGGCAGATACAGTGTAGGGGAGAGGGGCAGATACAGTGTAGGGGAGAGGGGGCAGTTACAGTATAGGGGAGAAGGCAGATCCAGTGTAGGTTAGAGGGCAGATACAGTGTAGGTGAGGGGGCAGATACAGTGTCGGAAAAAGGGGCAGAAACAGTGTTGGTGATAGGGCAGATACATTGTAGGGGGAAGAGGCAGATACAGTGTAGGGGAGAGGGGCAGATACAGTGTAGGGGAGAGGGTAGATACAGTGTAGGGGGGAGAGGCAGATACAGTGTAGGGGAGAGGGGCAGTTTCAGTGTAGTGGAGAGGGGCAGATACAATGTCGGGGAGAGGGGCAGATACAGTGCAGGGGAGAGGGCAGATACAGTGTAGTGGGGAGAGGCAGATACAGTGTAGGGGCGAGGGGCAGATACAGTGTAGGGGAAAGGGCAGATACAGTGTTGGGGGGAGAGGCAGATATAGTGTACGGCGAGGGCAGATACAGTGTAGGGGCGAGGGGCAGATACAGTGTTGGGGAGAGGGGAAGTTACAGTATAGGGGAGAGGGGAGATACAATGTAGGGGAGAGGGCAGATACAGTGTAGGGGACAGAGGCAGTTACAGTGTTGGGGAGATAGGCAGATACAGTGTAGGGCAGAGGGGCAGTTACAGTGTAGGGGATATAGGCAGATACAGTGTAGGGGAAAGGGGCAGATACAGTGCACGGGGGAGAGGCAGATACAGTGTAGGGGAGAGGGACAGATACAGTGTAGGGGAGAGAGCAAATACAGTGTGTGGAGAGCAGCAGACACAGTGCAGGAGAGAGAGCAAATACAGTGTCGGGGTGAGAGGTAGATATAGTGTAGGAGAGTGGGGCAGATACTGTGTAGGGGATAGGGGCAGATACAGTGTGGGGGAGAGCAGCAGACACAGTGTCGGGGTGAGAGGTAGATATAGTGTAGGGGAGTGGGGCAGATACAATGTAGTGGGGAGAGGCAGATACAGTGTAGGGGAGAGGGCAGATACAGTGTAGGGCGAGGGCAGATACAGTTTAGGGGCGAGAGACAGATACAGTGTAGGGGCGAGGGGCAGATACGGTGTAGGGGAGAGGGGAAGTTACAGTATAGGGGAGAGGGCAGATACAGTGTAGGGGAGAGCAGCAGATGCAGTGTCGGAGGGGAGAGGCAGATACAGTGTAGGAAAGAGGGGCAGATACAGTGTAGGGGAGAGGGGCAGATACAGTGTCGGGGATAGGGGCTGTTACAGTGTAGGGGAGAGGACAGATACAGTGTAGGGGATAGGGCAGATAAAGTGTAGGGGAGAGGGGCAGATACAGTGTAGGGGTGAGGGGCAGATACAGAGTAGGGGACAGGGGCAGATGCAGTGTAGAGGAGAGCAGCAGACACAGTGTAGGGGAGAGAGGCAGATACAGTGTAGGGAAGAGAGGCAGATACAGTGTAGGGGAGAGGGGCAAATACAGTGTAGGTGAGAGCAGCAGATACAGTGTAGGGGAGAGAGCAAATACAGTGCAGGAGAGAGGGGCAGATTCAGTGTAGGGGAGAGGGGCAGATACAGTGTGGGGCAGAGGGGCAGATCGAGTGTCGTGGAGAGGGGCAGATACAGTGTAGGTGAGAGGGCAGATGCAGTGTGGGGGAGAGGGGCAGATACAGTGTAGTGGAGAGAGCAAATACAGTGCAGGGGAGAGGGGCAGATACAGTGCAGGCGAGAGGGGCAGATACAGTGTAGGGGAGGGAGGCAGATACAGTGTAGAGCAAAGGGGCAGATACAGTGTAGGGGAGAGGGGCAGATACAGTGTAGGGGAGAGGGCAGATACAGTGTAGGGGAGGGAGGCAGATACAGTGTCGGGGTGAGGGGCAGATACAGTGTAGGGGAGAGGGCAGATACAGTGTAGGGGAGGGAGGCAGATACAGTGTAGGGGAGAGGGGCAGATACAGTGTAGGGGAGAGGGGCAGATACAGTGTAGGGGAGAGGGGGCAGTTACAGTATAGGGGAGAAGGCAGATCCAGTGTAGGTTAGAGGGCAGATACAGTGTAGGTGAGGGGGCAGATACAGTGTCGGAAAAAGGGGCAGAAACAGTGTTGGTGATAGGGCAGATACATTGTAGGGGGAAGAGGCAGATACAGTGTAGGGGAGAGGGGCAGATACAGTGTAGGGGAGAGGGGCAGTTACAGTGTAGGGGAGAGGGTAGATACAGTGTAGGTTAGAGGGCAGATGCAGTGTAGGTGAGGGGGCAGATACAGTGTCGGAAAAAGGGGCAGAAACAGTGTTGGTGAGAGGGCAGATACAGTGTAGGGGGAAGAGGCAGATACAGTGTAGGGGAGAGGGGCAGATACAGTGCCGGAAAAAGGGGCAGAAACAGTGTTGGTGAGAGGGCAGATACAGTGTAGGGGGAAGAGGCAGATACAGTGTAGGGGAGAGGGGCAGATACAGTGCAGGCGAGAGGGGCAGATACAGTGTAGGGGAGGGAGGCAGATACAGTGTAGAGCAAAGGGGCAGATACAGTGTAGGGGAGAGGGGCAGATACAGTGTAAGGGAGAGGGACAGTTACAGTGTGGGGGTGAGGGGCAGATACAGTGTAGGGGAGAGGGCAGATACAGTGTAGGGGAGAGGGCAGATACAGTGTAAGGGAGAGGGCAGATACAGTGTAGGGGAAAAGGGCAGCTACAGTGCAGGGGAGAGGGGCAGATACAGTGTAGCGGAGAGGGCCAGATACAGTGTAGGGGAGAGGGCAGATACAGTGTAGGGGAGGGAGGCAGATACAGTGTAGGGCAAAGGGGCAGATACAGTGTAGGGGAGAGGGGCAGATACAGTGTAGGGGAGAGGGCAGATACAGTGTAGGTTAGAGGGCAGATGCAGTGTAGGTGAGGGGGCAGATACAGTGTCGGAAAAAGGGGCAGAAACAGTGTTGGTGAGAGGGCAGATACAGTGTAGGGGGAAGAGGCAGATACAGTGTAGGGGAGAGGGGCAGATACAGTGCAGGTGAGAGAGGCAGATACAGTGTAGGGGAGAGGATAGATACAGTGTAGGGGGGAGAGGGACAGATACAGTGTAGGGGCCAGGGCCGATACAGTGTAGGGGAGATAGGCAGATACAGTGTAGGGGAGAGGGCCAGATACAGTGTAGGGGAGAGGGCAGATACAGTGTAGGGGAGGGAGGCAGATACAGTGTAGGGGAGAGGGGCAGATACAGTGTAGGGGAGAGGGGCAGATACAGTGTAGGGGAGAGGGGCAGTTACAGTATAGGGGAGAAGGCAGATCCAGTGTAGGTTAGAGGGCAGATACAGTGTAGGTGAGGGGGCAGATACAGTGTCGGAAAAAGGGGCAGAAACAGTGTTGGTGATAGGGCAGATACATTGTAGGGGGAAGAGGCAGATACAGTGTAGGGGAGAGGGGCAGATACAGTGTAGGGGAGAGGGTAGATACAGTGTAGGGGGGAGAGGCAGATACAGTGTAGGGGAGAGGGCAGATACAGTGTCGGGGAAAGGGGCAGTTACAGTGCAGAGGAGAGGGGCAGATACAGTGTAGTGGAGAGGGACAGATACAGTGTACGAGGGAGAGAGGCAGTTACAGTGTAGGGGAGAGGGGCAGTTTCAGTGTAGTGGAGAGGGGCAGATACAATGTCGGGGAGAGGGGCAGATACAGTGCAGGGGAGAGGGCAGATACAGTGTAGTGGGGAGAGGCAGATACAGTGTAGGGGCGAGGGGCAGATACAGTGTAGGGGAAAGGGCAGATACAGTGTTGGGGGGAGAGGCAGATATAGTGTACGGCGAGGGCAGATACAGTGTAGGGGCGAGGGGCAGATACAGTGTTGGGGAGAGGGGAAGTTACAGTATAGGGGAGAGGGGAGATACAATGTAGGGGAGAGGGCAGATACAGTGTAGGGGACAGAGGCAGTTACAGTGTTGGGGAGATAGGCAGATACAGTGTAGGGCAGAGGGGCAGTTACAGTGTAGGGGATATAGGCAGATACAGTGTAGGGGAAAGGGGCAGATACAGTGCACGGGGGAGAGGCAGATACAGTGTAGGGGAGAGGGACAGATACAGTGTAGGGGAGAGAGCAAATACAGTGTGTGGAGAGCAGCAGACACAGTGCAGGAGAGAGAGCAAATACAGTGTCGGGGTGAGAGGTAGATATAGTGTAGGAGAGTGGGGCAGATACTGTGTAGGGGATAGGGGCAGATACAGTGTGGGGGAGAGCAGCAGACACAGTGTCGGGGTGAGAGGTAGATATAGTGTAGGGGAGTGGGGCAGATACAATGTAGTGGGGAGAGGCAGATACAGTGTAGGGGAGAGGGCAGATACAGTGTAGGGCGAGGGCAGATACAGTTTAGGGGCGAGAGACAGATACAGTGTAGGGGCGAGGGGCAGATACGGTGTAGGGGAGAGGGGAAGTTACAGTATAGGGGAGAGGGCAGATACAGTGTAGGGGAGAGCAGCAGATGCAGTGTCGGAGGGGAGAGGCAGATACAGTGTAGGAAAGAGGGGCAGATACAGTGTAGGGGAGAGGGGCAGATACAGTGTAGGGGATAGGGCAGATAAAGTGTAGGGGAGAGGGGCAGATACAGTGTAGGAAAAAGGGGCAGACAGAGTGTTGGGGAGAGGGCAGATACAGTGTAGGGGCGAGGGGCAGATACAATGTAGGGGTGAGGGGCAGATACATTGCAGGGAAGATACTCAGATACAGTGTAGGGGAGAGGGCAGATACAGTGTCGGGGGGGATAGGCAGATACAGTGTGGGGGAGATAGGCAGATACAATGTAGGGGAGAGGGGCAGATACAGTGTAGGGGAGAGCGGCAGATACAGTGTAGGGGAGAGGGCAGATACAGTGTAGGGGCGAGGGGCAGATACAGTGTAGGGGAGAGAGGCAGATACAGTGTAGGGGAGAGAGCAGGTACAGTGTAGGGCGAGGGGCAGATACAATGTAGGGGTGAGAGGCAGATACATTGCAGGGAAGATAGGCTGATACAGTGTAGGGGAGAGGGCAGATACAGTGTTGGTGGGGAGAGGCAGATACAGTGTAGGGGAGAGGGCAGATACAGTGGCGGGGAGAGGGCAGATACAGTTTTGGGAAGAGAGGCAGATATAGTGTACGGCGAGGGCAGATACAGTGTAGGGGCGAGGGGCAGATACAGTGTTGGGGAGAGGGGAAGTTACAGTATAGGGGAGAGGGGAGATACAATGTAGGGGAGAGGGCAGATACAGTGTAGGGGAGAGAGGCAGTTACAGTGTTGGGGAGATAGGCAGATACAGTGTAGGGCAGAGGGGCAGTTACAGTGTAGGGGATATAGGCAGATACAGTGTAGGGGAAAGGGGCGGATACAGTGCACGGGGGAGAGGCAGATACCGTGTTGGGGAGTGGGGCAGATACAGTGTAGGGGAGAGGGGCAGACACATTGTAGGGGAGAGAGCAAATACAGTGTAGGGTCGAGGGGCAGATACAGTGTAGGGCAAAGGGGCAGATACAGTATAGGGGAGAGGGGCAAATACAGTGTAGGTGAGAGCAGCAGATACAGTGTAGGGGAGAGAGCAAATACAGTGCAGGAGAGAGGGGCAGATTCAGTGTAGGGGAGAGGGGCAGATACAGTGTGGGGCAGAGGGGCAGATCGAGTGCCGTGGAGAGGGGCAGATACAGTGTAGGTGAGAGGGCAGATGCAGTGTGGGGGAGAGGGGCAGATACAGTGTAGTGGAGAGAGCAAATACAGTGCAGGGGAGAGGGGCAGATACAGTGCAGGCGAGAGGGGCAGATACAGTGTAGGGGAGGGAGGCAGATAGAGTGTAGAGCAAAGGGGCAGATACAGTGTAGGGGAGAGGGGCAGATACAGTGTAAGGGAGAGGGACAGTTACAGCGTGGGGGTGAGGGGCAGATACAGTGTAGGGGAGAGGGCAGATACAGTGTAGGGGAGAGGGCAGATACAGTGTAAGGGAGAGGGCAGATACAGTGTAGGGGAAAAGGGCAGCTACAGTGCAGGGGAGAGGGGCAGATACAGTGTAGCGGAGAGGGCCAGATACAGTGTAGGGGAGAGGGCAGATACAGTGTAGGGGAGGGAGGCAGATACAGTGTAGGGCAAAGGGGCAGATACAGTGTAGGGGAGAGGGGCAGATACAGTGTAGGGGAGAGGGGCAGTTACAGTGTAGGGGAGAGGGCAGATACAGTGTAGGTTAGAGGGCAGATGCAGTGTAGGTGAGGGGGCAGATACAGTGTAGGGGTGAGGGGCAGATACAAAGTAGGGGACAGGGGCAGATGCAGTGTAGAGGAGAGCAGCAGACACAGTGTAGGGGAGAGAGGCAGATACAGTGTAGGGGAGAGGGGCAAATACAGTGTAGGTGAGAGCAGCAGATACAGTGTAGGGGAGAGATCAAATACAGTGCAGGAGAGAGGGGCAGATTCAGTGTAGGGGAGAGGGGCAGATACATTGTGGGGCAGAGGGGCAGATCGAGTGTCGTGGAGAGGGGCAGATACAGTGTAGGTGAGAGGGCAGATGCAGTGTGGGGGAGAGGGGCAGATAGAGTGCAGTGGAGAGAGCAAATACAGTGCAGGGGAGAGGGGCAGATACAGTGCAGGCGAGAGGGGCAGATACAGTGTAGGGGAGGGAGGCAGATACAGTGTAGAGCAAAGGGGCAGATACAGTGTAGGGGAGAGGGGCAGATACAGTGTAGGGGAGAGGGACAGTTACAGTGTGGGGGTGAGGGGCAGATACAGTGTAGGGGAGAGGGCAGATACAGTGTAGGGGAGAGGGCAGATACAGTGTAAAGGAGAGGGCAGATACAGTGTAGGGGAAAAGGGCAGCTACAGTGCAGGGGAGAGGGGCAGATACAGTGTAGTGGAGAGGGACAGATACAGTGCAGGGGCGAGGGGCAGATACAGTGTAGGGGAGATAGGCAGATACAGTGTAGGGGAGAGGGCCAGATGCAGTGTAGGGGAGGGAGGCAGGAACAGTGTAGGGGAGAGGGTCAGATACAGTGTAGGGGAGAGGGCAGATACAGTGTAGGGGAGGGAGGCAGATACAGTGTAGGGCAAAGGAGCAGATACAGTGTAGGGGAGAGGGGCAGATACAGTGTAGTGGAGAGGGACAGATACAGTGTACGAGGGAGAGAGGCAGTTACACTGTAGGGGAGAGGGGCAGTTTCAATGTAGTGGAGAGGGGCAGATACAGTGTCGGGGAAAGGGGCAGATACAGTGCAGGGGAGAGGGCAGATACAGTGTAGTGGAGAGAGGCAGATACAGTGTAGGGGCGAGGGGCAGATACAGTGTAGGGGAGAGGGCAGATACAGTGTCGGGGGGAGAGGCAGATATAGTGTATGGCGAGGGCAGATACAGTGTAGCGGCGAGGGCCAGATACAGTGTTGGGGAGGGGGGAAGTTACAGTATAGGGGAGAGGGGAGATACAATGTAGGGGAGAGGGCAGATACAGTGTAGGGGAGAGAGGCAGTTACAGTGTTGGGGAGATAGGCAGATACAGTGTAGGGCAGAGGGGCAGTTACAGTGTAGGGGATATAGGCAGATACAGTGTAGGGGAAAGGGGCAGATACAGTGCACGGGGGAGAGGCAGATACCATGTTGGGGAGTGGGGCAGATACAGTGTAGGGGAGAGGGGCAGATACAGTGTAGGGAAGAGGGACAGTTACAGTGTAGGGGTGAGGGGCAGATACAGTGTAGGGGAGAGGGCAGATACAGTGTAGGGGAGAGGGGCAGTTACAGTGTAGGGGATATAGGCAGATACAGTGTAGGGGAAAGGGGCAGATACAGTGCACGGGGGAGAGGCAGATACCGTGTTGGGGAGTGGGGCAGATACAGTGTAGGGGAGAGGTGCAGACACAGTGTAGGGGAGAGAGCAAATACAGTGTAGGGGAGAGGGGCAGATACAGTGTAGGGGAGAGGGGCAGACACAGTGTAGGGGAGGGAGCAAATACAGTGTGTGGAGAGCAGCAGACACAGTGCAGGAGAGAGAGCAAATACAGTGTCGGGGTGAGAGGTAGATATGTGTAGGGGAGTGGGGCAGATACTGTGTAGGGGAGAGGGGCAGATACAGTGTCGGGGAGAGCAGCAGACACAGTGTCGGGGTGAGAGGTAGAAATAGTGTAGGGGAGAGGGGCAGATACAGTGTAGGGGTGAGGGGCAGATACAGAGTAGGGGACAGGGGCAGATGCAGTGTAGAGGAGAGCAGCAGACACAGTGTAGGGGAGAAAGGCAGATACAGTGTAGGGAAGAGAGGCAGATACAGTGTAGGGGAGAGGGGCAAATACAGTGTAGGTGAGAGCAGCAGATACAGTGTAGGGGAGAGAGCAAATACAGTGCAGGAGAGAGGGGCAGATTCAGTGTAGGGGAGAGGGGCAGATACAGTGTGGGGCAGAGGGGCAGATCGAGTGTCGTGGAGAGGGGCAGATACAGTGTAGGTGAGAGGGCAGATGCAGTGTGGGGGAGAGGGACAGATACAGTGTAGTGGAGAGAGCAAATACAGTGCAGAGGAGAGGGGCAGATACAGTGCAGGCGAGAGGGGCAGATACAGTGTAGGGGAGGGAGGCAGATACAGTGTAGAGCAAAGGGGCAGATACAGTGTAGGGGAGAGGGGCAGATACAGTGTAAGGGAGAGGGACAGTTACAGTGTGGGGGTGAGGGGCAGATACAGTGTAGGGGAGAGGGCAGATACAGTGTAGGGGAGAGGGCAGATACAGTGTAAGGGAGAGGGCAGATACAGTGTAGGGGAAAAGGGCAGCTACAGTGCAGGGGAGAGGGGCAGATACAGTGTAGCGGAGAGGGCCAGATACAGTGTAGGGGAGAGGGCAGATACAGTGTAGGGGAGGGAGGCAGATACAGTGTAGGGCAAAGGGGCAGATACAGTGTAGGGGAGAGGGGCAGATACAGTGTAGGGGAGAGGGGCAGTTACAGTGTAGGGGAGAGGGCAGATACAGTGTAGGTTAGAGGGCAGATACAGTGTAGGTGAGGGGGCAGATACAGTGTCGGAAAAAGGGGCAGAAACAGTGTTGGTGAGAGGGCAGATACAGTGTAGGGGGAAGAGGCAGATACAGTGTAGGGGAGAGGGGCAGATACAGTGCAGGTGAGAGAGGCAGATACAGTGTAGGGGAGAGGATAGATACAGTGTAGGGGGGAGAGGGACAGATACAGTGTAGGGGCCAGGGCCGATACAGTGTAGGGGAGATAGGCAGATACAGTGTAGGGGAGAGGGCCAGATACAGTGTAGGGGAGAGGGCAGATACAGTGTAGGGGAGGGAGGCAGATACAGTGTAGGGGAGAGGGGCAGATACAGTGTAGGGGAGATAGGCAGATACAGTGTAGGGGTGAGGGGCAGATACAGTGTAGGGGAGAGGGCAGATACAGTGTAGGGGAGGGAGGCAGATACAGTGTAGGGGAGAGGGGCAGATACAGTGTAGGGGAGAGGGGCAGATACAGTGTAGGGGAGAGGGGGCAGTTACAGTATAGGGGAGAAGGCAGATCCAGTGTAGGTTAGAGGGCAGATACAGTGTAGGTGAGGGGGCAGATACAGTGTCGGAAAAAGGGGCAGAAACAGTGTTGGTGATAGGGCAGATACATTGTAGGGGGAAGAGGCAGATACAGTGTAGGGGAGAGGGGCAGATACAGTGTAGGGGAGAGGGTAGATACAGTGTAGGGGGGAGAGGCAGATACAGTGTAGGGGAGAGGGGCAGTTTCAGTGTAGTGGAGAGGGGCAGATACAATGTCGGGGAGAGGGGCAGATACAGTGCAGGGGAGAGGGCAGATACAGTGTAGTGGGGAGAGGCAGATACAGTGTAGGGGCGAGGGGCAGATACAGTGTAGGGGAAAGGGCAGATACAGTGTTGGGGGGAGAGGCAGATATAGTGTACGGCGAGGGCAGATACAGTGTAGGGGCGAGGGGCAGATACAGTGTTGGGGAGAGGGGAAGTTACAGTATAGGGGAGAGGGGAGATACAATGTAGGGGAGAGGGCAGATACAGTGTAGGGGACAGAGGCAGTTACAGTGTTGGGGAGATAGGCAGATACAGTGTAGGGCAGAGGGGCAGTTACAGTGTAGGGGATATAGGCAGATACAGTGTAGGGGAAAGGGGCAGATACAGTGCACGGGGGAGAGGCAGATACAGTGTAGGGGAGAGGGACAGATACAGTGTAGGGGAGAGAGCAAATACAGTGTGTGGAGAGCAGCAGACACAGTGCAGGAGAGAGAGCAAATACAGTGTCGGGGTGAGAGGTAGATATAGTGTAGGAGAGTGGGGCAGATACTGTGTAGGGGATAGGGGCAGATACAGTGTGGGGGAGAGCAGCAGACACAGTGTCGGGGTGAGAGGTAGATATAGTGTAGGGGAGTGGGGCAGATACAATGTAGTGGGGAGAGGCAGATACAGTGTAGGGGAGAGGGCAGATACAGTGTAGGGCGAGGGCAGATACAGTTTAGGGGCGAGAGACAGATACAGTGTAGGGGCGAGGGGCAGATACGGTGTAGGGGAGAGGGGAAGTTACAGTATAGGGGAGAGGGCAGATACAGTGTAGGGGAGAGCAGCAGATGCAGTGTCGGAGGGGAGAGGCAGATACAGTGTAGGAAAGAGGGGCAGATACAGTGTCGGGGAGAGGGGCAGATACAGTGTCGGGGATAGGGGCTGTTACAGTGTAGGGGAGAGGACAGATACAGTGTAGGGGATAGGGCAGATAAAGTGTAGGGGAGAGGGGCAGATACAGTGTAGGGGTGAGGGGCAGATACAGAGTAGGGGACAGGGGCAGATGCAGTGTAGAGGAGAGCAGCAGACACAGTGTAGGGGAGAGAGGCAGATACAGTGTAGGGAAGAGAGGCAGATACAGTGTAGGGGAGAGGGGCAAATACAGTGTAGGTGAGAGCAGCAGATACAGTGTAGGGGAGAGAGCAAATACAGTGCAGGAGAGAGGGGCAGATTCAGTGTAGGGGAGAGGGGCAGATACAGTGTGGGGCAGAGGGGCAGATCGAGTGTCGTGGAGAGGGGCAGATACAGTGTAGGTGAGAGGGCAGATGCAGTGTGGGGGAGAGGGGCAGATACAGTGTAGTGGAGAGAGCAAATACAGTGCAGGGGAGAGGGGCAGATACAGTGCAGGCGAGAGGGGCAGATACAGTGTAGGGGAGGGAGGCAGATACAGTGTAGAGCAAAGGGGCAGATACAGTGTAGGGGAGAGGGGCAGATACAGTGTAAGGGAGAGGGACAGTTACAGTGTGGGGGTGAGGGGCAGATACAGTGTAGGGGAGAGGGCAGATACAGTGTAGGGGAGAGGGCAGATACAGTGTAAGGGAGAGGGCAGATACAGTGTAGGGGAAAAGGGCAGCTACAGTGCAGGGGAGAGGGGCAGATACAGTGTAGCGGAGAGGGCCAGATACAGTGTAGGGGAGAGGGCAGATACAGTGTAGGGGAGGGAGGCAGATACAGTGTAGGGCAAAGGGGCAGATACAGTGTAGGGGAGAGGGGCAGATACAGTGTAGGGGAGAGGGGCAGTTACAGTGTAGGGGAGAGGGCAGATACAGTGTAGGTTAGAGGGCAGATGCAGTGTAGGTGAGGGGGCAGATACAGTGTCGGAAAAAGGGGCAGAAACAGTGTTGGTGAGAGGGCAGATACAGTGTAGGGGGAAGAGGCAGATACAGTGTAGGGGAGAGGGGCAGATACAGTGCAGGTGAGAGAGGCAGATACAGTGTAGGGGAGAGGATAGATACAGTGTAGGGGGGAGAGGGACAGATACAGTGTAGGGGCCAGGGCCGATACAGTGTAGGGGAGATAGGCAGATACAGTGTAGGGGAGAGGGCCAGATACAGTGTAGGGGAGAGGGGCAGATACAGTGTAGGGGAGAGGGCAGATACAGTGTAGGGGAGTGAGGCAGATACAGTGTAGGGGAGAGGGGCAGATACAGTGTAGGGGAGAGGGGCAGATACAGTGTAGGGGAGAGGGGCAGTTACAGTATAGGGGAGAAGGCAGATCCAGTGTAGGTTAGAGGGCAGATACAGTGTCGGAAAAAGGGGCAGATACAGTGTTGGTGATAGGGCAGATACATTGTAGGGGGAAGAGGCAGATACAGTGTAGGGGAGAGGGGCAGATACAGTGTCGGAAAAAGGGGCAGAAACAGTGTTGGTGATAGGGCAGATACATTGTAGGGGGAAGAGGCAGATACAGTGTAGGGGAGAGGGGCAGATACAGTGTAGGGGAGAGGGTAGATACAGTGTAGGGGGGAGAGGCAGATACAGTGTAGGGGAGAGGGCAGATACAGTGTCGGGGAAAGGGGCAGTTACAGTGCAGAGGAGAGGGGCAGATACAGTGTAGTGGAGAGGGACAGATACAGTGTACGAGGGAGAGAGGCAGTTACAGTGTAGGGGAGAGGGGCAGTTTCAGTGTAGTGGAGAGGGGCAGATACAATGTCGGGGAGAGGGGCAGATACAGTGCAGGGGAGAGGGCAGATACAGTGTAGTGGGGAGAGGCAGATACAGTGTAGGGGCGAGGGGCAGATACAGTGTAGGGGAAAGGGCAGATACAGTGTTGGGGGGAGAGGCAGATATAGTGTACGGCGAGGGCAGATACAGTGTAGGGGCGAGGGGCAGATACAGTGTTGGGGAGAGGGGAAGTTACAGTATAGGGGAGAGGGGAGATACAATGTAGGGGAGAGGGCAGATACAGTGTAGGGGACAGAGGCAGTTACAGTGTTGGGGAGATAGGCAGATACAGTGTAGGGCAGAGGGGCAGTTACAGTGTAGGGGATATAGGCAGATACAGTGTAGGGGAAAGGGGCAGATACAGTGCACGGGGGAGAGGCAGATACAGTGTAGGGGAGAGGGACAGATACAGTGTAGGGGAGAGAGCAAATACAGTGTGTGGAGAGCAGCAGACACAGTGCAGGAGAGAGAGCAAATACAGTGTCGGGGTGAGAGGTAGATATAGTGTAGGAGAGTGGGGCAGATACTGTGTAGGGGATAGGGGCAGATACAGTGTGGGGGAGAGCAGCAGACACAGTGTCGGGGTGAGAGGTAGATATAGTGTAGGGGAGTGGGGCAGATACAATGTAGTGGGGAGAGGCAGATACAGTGTAGGGGAGAGGGCAGATACAGTGTAGGGCGAGGGCAGATACAGTTTAGGGGCGAGAGACAGATACAGTGTAGGGGCGAGGGGCAGATACGGTGTAGGGGAGAGGGGAAGTTACAGTATAGGGGAGAGGGCAGATACAGTGTAGGGGAGAGCAGCAGATGCAGTGTCGGAGGGGAGAGGCAGATACAGTGTAGGAAAGAGGGGCAGATACAGTGTCGGGGAGAGGGGCAGATACAGTGTAGGGGATAGGGCAGATAAAGTGTAGGGGAGAGGGGCAGATACAGTGTAGGAAAAAGGGGCAGACAGAGTGTTGGGGAGAGGGCAGATACAGTGTAGGGGCGAGGGGCAGATACAATGTAGGGGTGAGGGGCAGATACATTGCAGGGAAGATACTCAGATACAGTGTAGGGGAGAGGGCAGATACAGTGTCGGGGGGGATAGGCAGATACAGTGTGGGGGAGATAGGCAGATACAATGTAGGGGAGAGGGGCAGATACAGTGTAGGGGAGAGCGGCAGATACAGTGTAGGGGAGAGGGCAGATACAGTGTAGGGGCGAGGGGCAGATACAGTGTAGGGGAGAGAGGCAGATACAGTGTAGGGGAGAGAGCAGGTACAGTGTAGGGCGAGGGGCAGATACAATGTAGGGGTGAGAGGCAGATACATTGCAGGGAAGATAGGCTGATACAGTGTAGGGGAGAGGGCAGATACAGTGTTGGTGGGGAAAGGGGCGGATACAGTGCACGGGGGAGAGGCAGATACCGTGTTGGGGAGTGGGGCAGATACAGTGTAGGGGAGAGGGGCAGACACATTGTAGGGGAGAGAGCAAATACAGTGTAGGGGCGAGGGGCAGATACAGTGTAGGGCAAAGGGGCAGATACAGTATAGGGGAGAGGGGCAGATACAGTGTAGGGGAGAGGGAAAGTTACAGTGTAGGGGTGAGGGGCAGATACAGTGTAGGGGAGAGGGCAGATACAGTGTAGGGGAGAGGGGCAGTTACAGTGTAGGGGATATAGGCAGATACAGTGTAGGGGAAAGGGGCAGATACAGTGCACGGGGGAGAGGCAGATACCGTGTTGGGGAGTGGGGCAGATACAGTGTAGGGGAGAGGGGCAGACACAGTGTAGGGGAGAGAGCAAATACAGTGTGTGGAGAGCAGCAGACACAGTGCAGGAGAGAGAGCAAATACAGTGTCGGGGTGAGAGGCAGATATGTGTAGGGGAGTGGGGCAGATACTGTGTAGGGGAGAGAGGCAGATACAGTGTCGGGGAGAGCAGCAGACACAGTGTCGTGGTGAGAGGCAGAAATAGTGTAGGGGAGAGGGGCAGATGCAGTGTAGGGGTGAGGGGCAGATACAGAGTAGGGGACAGGGGCAGATGCAGTGTAGAGGAGAGCAGCAGACACAGTGTAGGGGAGAGAGGCAGATACAGTGTAGGGAACAGAGGCAGATACAGTGTAGGGGAGAGGGGCAAATACAGTGTAGGTGAGAGCAGCAGATACAGTGTAGGGGAGAGAGCAAACACAGTGCAGGGGAGAGGGGCAGATACAGTGCAGGCGAGAGGGGCAGATACAGTGTAGGGGAGAGGGACAGTTACAGTGTGGGGGTGAGGGGCAGATACAGTGTAGGGGAGAGGGCAGATACAGTGCAGGGGAGAGGGGCAGATACAGTGTAGTGGAGAGGGACAGATACAGTGTAGGGGAGAGGGCCAGATACAGTGTAGGGGAGGGAAGCAGGAACAATGTAGGGGAGAGGGCAGATGCAGTGTGGGGGAGAGGGGCAGATACAGTGTAGTGGAGAGAGCAAATACAGTGCAGGGGAGAGGGGCAGATACAGTGCAGGCGAGAGGGGCAGATACAGTGTAGGGGAGGGAGGCAGATACAGTGTAGAGCAAAGGGGCAGATACAGTGTAGGGGAGAGGGGCAGGTACAGTGTAGGGGAGAGGGACAGTTACAGTGTGGGGGTGAGGGGCAGATACAGTGTAGGGGAGAGGGCAGATACAGTGTCGGGGAGAGGGGCAGATACAGTGTAGGGGTGAGTGCAGATACAGTGTAGGGGAGAGGGGCAGTTACAGTGCAGGTGAGATAGGCAGATACAGTGTAGGGGAGAGGGTAGATACAGTGTAGGGGGGAGAGGCAGATACAGTGTAGGGGAGAGGGGCAGTTACAGTGTAGGGGAGAGGAGCAGAGACAGTGTAGGGGAGAGGGCAGATACAGTGTAGGGGAGAGGGCAGATACAGTGTAGGGGAGAGGGCAGATACAGTGTAAGGGAGAGGGCAGATACAGTGTAGGGGAAAGGGGCAGTTACAGTGCAGAGGAGAGGGGCAGATACAGTGTAGTGGAGAGGGGCAGATACAGTGTACGAGGGAGAGAGGTAGTTACAGTGTAGGGGAGAGGGGCAGTTTCACTGTAGTGGAGAGGGGCAGATACAGTGTCGGGGAGAGGGGCAGATACAGTGCAGGGGAGAGGGCAGATACAGTGTAGTGGGGAGAGGCAGATACAGTGTAGGGGTGAGGGGCAGATACAGTGTAGGGGAGAGGGCAGATACAGTGTCGGGGGGAGAGGCAGATACAGTGTAGCGGCGAGGGGCAGATACAGTGTTGGGGAGATAGGCAGATAGAGTGTAGGGGAGAGGGGCAGTTACAGTGTAGGGGATATAGGCAGATACAGTGTAGGGGAAAGGGGCAGATACAGTGCACGGGGGAGAGGCAGATACCGTGTTGGGGAGTGGGGCAGATACAGTGTAGGGGAGAGGGGCAGACATAGTGTAGGGGAGAGAGCAAATACAGTGTAGGGGAGAGGGGCAGATACAGTGTAGGGGAGAGGGGCAGACACAGTGTCGGGGAGAGAGCAAATACAGTGTGTGGAGAGCAGCAGACACAGTGCAGGAGAGAGAGCAAATACAGTGTCGGGGTGAGAGGTAGATATGTGTAGGGGAGTGGGGCAGATACTGTGTAGGGGAGAGGGGCAGATACAGTGTCGGGGAGAGCAGCAGACACAGTGTCGGGGTGAGAGGTATAAATAGTGTAGGGGAGAGGGGCAGATACAGTGTAGGGGTGAGGGGCAGATACAGAGTAGGGGCCAGGGGCAGATGCAGTGTAGAGGAGAGCAGCAGACAGAGTGTAGGGGAGAGAGGCAGATACAGTGTAGGGAAGAGAGGCAGATACAGTGTAGGGGAGAGGGGCAAATACAGTGTAGGTGAGAGCAGCAGATACAGTGTAGGGGAGAGAGCAAATACAGTGCAGGAGAGAGGGGCAGATCGAGTGTCGGAAAAAGGGGCAGAAACAGTGTTGGTGAGAGGGCAGATACAGTGTAGGGGGAAGAGGCAGATACAGTGTAGGGGAGAGGGGCAGATACAGTGCAGGTGATATAGGCAGATACAGTGTAGGGGAGAGGGTAGATACAGTGTAGGGGGGAGAGGCAGATACAGTGTAGGGGAGAGGGGCAGTTACAGTGTAGGGGAGAGCGGCAGATACAGTGTAGGGGAGAGGGCAGATACAGTGTAGGGGCGAGGGGCAGATACAGTGTAGGGGAGAGGGGCAGATACAGTGTAGGGGTGAGTGCAGATACAATGTAGGGGAGAGGGCAGATACAGTGTCGGGGCGAGGGGCAGATACAGTATAGGGGAGAGGGGCAGTTACAGTGTAGGGGAGAGGGGCAGATACAGTGTAGGGGAGAGAGGCAGATACAGTGTAGGGGAGAGAGCAGGTACAGTGTAGGGCGAGGGGCAGATACAATGTAGGGGTGAGAGGCAGATACATTGCAGGGAAGATAGGCTGATACAGTGTAGGGGAGAGGGCAGATACAGTGTCGGGGAGAGCAGCAGACACAGTGTCGTGGTGAGAGGCAGAAATAGTGTAGGGGAGAGGGGCAGATACAGTGTAGGGGTGAGGGGCAGATACAGAGTAGGGGACAGGGGCAGATGCAGTGTAGAGGAGAGCAGCAGACACAGTGTAGGGGAGAGAGGCAGATACAGTGTAGGGAAGAGAGGCAGATACAGTGTAGGGGAGAGGGGCAAATACAGTGTAGGTGAGAGCAGCAGATACAGTGTAGGGGAGAGAGCAAATACAGTGCAGGGGAGAGGGGCAGATACAGTGCAGGCGAGAGGGGCAGATACAGTGTAGGGGAGGGAGGCAGATACAGTGTAGAGCAAAGGGGCAGATACAGTGTAGGGGAGAGGGCAGATACAGTGCAGGGGAGAGGGGCAGATACAGTGTAGTGGAGAGGGACAGATACAGTGTAGGGGAGAGGGCCAGATACAGTGTAGGGGAGGGAAGCAGGAACAGTGTAGGGGAGAGGGCAGATGCAGTGTGGGGGAGAGGGGCAGATACAGTGTAGTGGAGAGAGCAAATACAGTGCAGGGGAGAGGGGCAGATACAGTGCAGGCGAGAGGTGCAGATACAGTGTAGGGGAGGGAGGCAGATACAGTGTAGAGCAAAGGGGCAGATACAGTGTAGGGGAGAGGGGCAGGTACAGTGTAGGGGAGAGGGACAGTTACAGTGTGGGGGTGAGGGGCAGATACAGTGTAGGGGAGAGGGCAGATACAGTGTCGGGGAGAGGGGCAGATACAGTGTAGGGGTGAGTGCAGATACAGTGTAGGGGAGAGGGGCAGTTACAGTGCAGGTGAGATAGGCATATACAGTGTAGGGGAGAGGGTAGATACAGTGTAGGGGGGAGAGGCAGATACAGTGTAGGGGAGAGGGGCAGTTACAGTGTAGGGGAGAGGAGCAGAGACAGTGTAGGGGAGAGGGGCAGTTACAGTGCAGAGGAGAGGGGCAGATACAGTGTAGTGGAGAGGGGCAGATACAGTGTACGAGGGAGAGAGGTAGTTACAGTGTAGGGGAGAGGGGCAGTTTCACTGTAGTGGAGAGGGGCAGATACAGTGTCGGGGAGAGGGGCAGATACAGTGCAGGGGAGAGGGCAGATACAGTGTAGTGGGGAGAGGCAGATACAGTGTAGGGGCGAGGGGCAGATACAGTGTAGGGGAGAGGGCAGATACAGTGTCGGGGGGAGAGGCAGATACAGTGTAGCGGCGAGGGGCAGATACAGTGTTGGGGAGAGGGGCAGTTACAGTGTAGGGGATATAGGCAGATACAGTGTAGGGGAAAGGGGCAGATACAGTGCACGGGGGAGAGGCAGATACCGTGTTGGGGAGTGGGGCAGATACAGTGTAGGGGAGAGGGGCAGATACAGTGTAGGGGAGAGGGACAGTTACAGTGTAGGGGTGAGGGGCAGATACAGTGTAGGGGAGAGGGCAGATACAGTGTAGGGGAGAGTGGCAGTTACAGTGTAGGGGATATAGGCAGACACAGTGTCGGGGTGAGAGGTAGAAATAGTGTAGGGGAGAGGGGCAGATACAGTGTAGGGGTGAGGGGCAGATACAGAGTAGGGGCCAGGGGCAGATGCAGTGTAGAGGAGAGCAGCAGACAGAGTGTAGGGGAGAGAGGCAGATACAGTGTAGGGAAGAGAGGCAGATACAGTGTAGGGGAGAGGGGCATATACAGTGTAGGTGAGAGCAGCAGATACAGTGTAGGGGAGAGAGCAAATACAGTGCAGGAGAGAGGGGCAGATCGAGTGTTGTGTAGAGGGGCAGATACAGTGTAGGTGAGAGGGCAGATGCAGTGTGGGGGAGAGGGGCAGATACAGTGTAGTGGAGAGAGCAAATACAGTGCAGTGGAGAGGGGCAGATACAGTGCAGGCGAGAGGGGCAGATACAGTGTAGGGGAGGGAGGCAGATACAGTGTAGAGCAAAGGGGCAGACACAGTGTAGGGGAGAGGGGCAGATACAGTGTAGGGGAGAGGAACAGTTACAGTGTGGGGGTGAGGGGCAGATACAGTGTAGGGGAGAGGGCAGATACAGTGTAGGGGAGAGGGCAGATACAGTGTAAGGGAGAGGGCAGATACAGTGTAGGGGAAAAGGGCAGCTACAGTGCAGGGGAGAGGGGCAGATACAGTGTAGTGGAGAGGGACAGATACAGTGTAGGGGCGAGGGGCAGATAAAGTGTAGGGGAGATAGGCAGATACAGTGTAGGGGAGAGGGCCAGATACAGTGTAGGGGAGGGAGGCAGGAACAGTGTAGGGGAGAGGGTCAGATACAGTGTAGGGGAGAGGGCAGATACAGTGTAGGGGAGGGAGGCAGATACAGTGTAGGGCAAAGGGGCAGATACAGTGTAGGGGAGAGGGGCAGATACAGTGTAGGGGAGAGGGCAGATACAGTGTAAGGGAGAGGGCAGATACAGTGTAGGGGAAAAGGGCAGCTACAGTGCAGGGGAGAGGGGCAGATACAGTGTAGTGGAGAGGGACAGATACAGTGTAGGGGCGAGGGGCAGATAAAGTGTAGGGGAGAGGGTCAGATACAGTGTAGGGGAGAGGGCAGATACAGTGTAGGGGAGAGGGCAGATACAGTGTAAGGGAGAGGGCAGATACAGTGTAGGGGAAAAGGGCAGCTACAGTGCAGGGGAGAGGGGCAGATACAGTGTAGGGGAGAGGGCCAGATACAGTGTAGGGGAGGGAGGCAGGAACAGTGTAGGGGAGAGGGTCAGATACAGTGTAGGGGAGAGGGCAGATACAGTGTAGGGGAGGGAGGCAGATACAGTGTAGGGCAAAGGGGCAGATACAGTGTAGGGGAGAGGGGCAGATACAGTGTAGGGGAGAGTGGCAGTTACAGTGTAGGGGATATAGGCAGATACAGTGTAGGGGAAAGGGGCAGATACAGTGCACGGGGGAGAGGCAGATACCGTGTTGGGGAGTGGGGCAGATACAGTGTAGGGGAGAGGGGCAGACATAGTGTAGGGGAGAGAGCAAATACAGTGTAGGGGAGAGGGGCAGATACAGTGTAGGGGAGAGAGCAAATACAGTGCAGGAGAGAGCAGCAGATACAGTGTAGGGGAGAGAGCAAATACAGTGCAGGAGAGAGGGGCAGATCGAGTGTCGTGGAGAGGGGCAGATACAGTGTAGGTGAGAGGGCAGATGCAGTGTGGGGGAGAGGGGCAGATACAGTGCACGGGGGAGAGGCAGATACCGTGTTGGGGAGTGGGGCAGATACAGTGTAGGGGAGAGGGGCAGACACATTGTAGGGGAGAGAGCAAATACAGTGTAGGGGCGAGGGGCAGATACAGTGTAGGGCAAAGGGGCAGATACAGTATAGGGGAGAGGGGCAGATACAGTGTAGGGGAGAGGGAAAGTTACAGTGTAGGGGTGAGGGGCAGATACAGTGTAGGGGAGAGGGCAGATACAGTGTAGGGGAGAGGGGCAGTTACAGTGTAGGGGATATAGGCAGATACAGTGTAGGGGAAAGGGGCAGATACAGTGCACGGGGGAGAGGCAGATACCGTGTTGGGGAGTGGGGCAGATACAGTGTAGGGGAGAGGGGCAGACACAGTGTAGGGGAGAGAGCAAATACAGTGTGTGGAGAGCAGCAGACACAGTGCAGGAGAGAGAGCAAATACAGTGTCGGGGTGAGAGGTAGATATGTGTAGGGGAGTGGGGCAGATACTGTGTAGGGGAGAGAGGCAGATACAGTGTCGGGGAGAGCAGCAGACACAGTGTCGTGGTGAGAGGCAGAAATAGTGTAGGGGAGAGGGGCAGATACAGTGTAGGGGTGAGGGGCAGATACAGAGTAGGGGACAGGGGCAGATGCAGTGTAGAGGAGAGCAGCAGACACAGTGTAGGGGAGAGAGGCAGATACAGTGTAGGGAAGAGAGGCAGATACAGTGTAGGGGAGAGGGGCAAATACAGTGTAGGTGAGAGCAGCAGATACAGTGTAGGGGAGAGAGCAAATACAGTGCAGGGGAGAGGGGCAGATACAGTGCAGGCGAGAGGGGCAGATACAGTGTAGGGGAGGGAGGCAGATACAGTGTAGAGCAAAGGGGCAGATACAGTGTAGGGGAGAGGGCAGATACAGTGCAGGGGAGAGGGGCAGATACAGTGTAGTGGAGAGGGACAGATACAGTGTAGGGGAGAGGGCCAGATACAGTGTAGGGGAGGGAAGCAGGAACAGTGTAGGGGAGAGGGCAGATGCAGTGTGGGGGAGAGGGGCAGATACAGTGTAGTGGAGAGAGCAAATACAGTGCAGGGGAGAGGGGCAGATACAGTGCAGGCGAGAGGGGCAGATACAGTGTAGGGGAGGGAGGCAGATACAGTGTAGAGCAAAGGGGCAGATACAGTGTAGGGGAGAGGGGCAGGTACAGTGTAGGGGAGAGGGACAGTTACAGTGTGGGGGTGAGGGGCAGATACAGTGTAGGGGAGAGGGCAGATACAGTGTCGGGGAGAGGGGCAGATACAGTGTAGGGGTGAGTGCAGATACAGTGTAGGGGAGAGGGGCAGTTACAGTGCAGGTGAGATAGGCAGATACAGTGTAGGGGAGAGGGTAGATATAGTGTAGGGGGAGAGGCAGATACAGTGTAGGGGAGAGGGGCAGTTACAGTGTAGGGGAGAGGAGCAGAGACAGTGTAGGGGAGAGGGCAGATACAGTGTAGGAGAGAGGGCAGATACAGTGTAGGGGAGAGGGCAGATACAGTGTAAGGGAGAGGGCAGATACAGTGTAGGGGAAAGGGGCAGTTACAGTGCAGAGGAGAGGGGCAGATACAGTGTAGTGGAGAGGGGCAGATACAGTGTACGAGGGAGAGAGGTAGTTACAGTGTAGGGGAGAGGGGCAGTTTCACTGTAGTGGAGAGGGGCAGATACAGTGTCGGGGAGAGGGACAGATACAGTGCAGGGGAGAGGGCAGATACAGTGTAGTGGGGAGAGGCAGATACAGTGTAGGGGCGAGGGGCAGATACAGTGTAGGGGAGAGGGCAGATACAGTGTCGGGGGGAGAGGCAGATACAGTGTAGCGGCGAGGGGCAGATACAGTGTTGGGGAGATAGGCAGATACAGTGTAGGGCAGAGGGGCAGTTACAGTGTAGGGGATATAGGCAGATACAGTGTAGGGGAAAGGGGCAGATACAGTGCACGGGGGAGAGGCAGATACCGTGTTGGGGAGTGGGGCAGATACCGTGTTGGGGAGAGGGGCAGATACAGTGTAGGGGAGAGGGACAGTTACAGTGTAGGGGTGAGGGGCAGATACAGTGTAGGGGAGAGGGCAGATACAGTGTAGGGGAGAGTGGCAGTTACAGTGTAGGGGATATAGGCAGATACAGTGTAGGGGAAAGGGGCAGATACAGTGCACGGGGGAGAGGCAGATACCGTGTTGGGGAGTGGGGCAGATACAGTGTAGGGGAGAGGGGCAGACATAGTGTAGGGGAGAGAGCAAATACAGTGTAGGGGAGAGGGGCAGATACAGTGTAGGGGAGAGGGGCAGACACAGTGTCGGGGAGAGAGCAAATACAGTGTGTGGAGAGCAGCAGACACAGTGCAGGAGAGAGAGCAAATACAGTGTCGGGGTGAGAGGTAGATATGTGTAGGGGAGTGGGGCAGATACTGTGTAGGGGAGAGGGGCAGATACAGTGTCGGGGAGAGCAGCAGACACAGTGTCGGGGTGAGAGGTAGAAATAGTGTAGGGGAGAGGGGCAGATACAGTGTAGGGGTGAGGGGCAGATACAGAGTAGGGGCCAGGGGCAGATGCAGTGTAGAGGAGAGCAGCAGACAGAGTGTAGGGGAGAGAGGCAGATACAGTGTAGGGAAGAGAGGCAGATACAGTGTAGGGGAGAGGGGCAAATACAGTGTAGGTGAGAGCAGCAGATACAGTGTAGGGGAGAGAGCAAATACAGTGCAGGAGAGAGGGGCAGATCGAGTGTCGTGGAGAGGGGCAGATACAGTGTAGGTGAGAGGGCAGATGCAGTGTGGGGGAGAGGGGCAGATACAGTGTAGTGGAGAGAGCAAATACAGTGCAGTGGAGAGGGGCAGATACAGTGCAGGCGAGAGGGGCAGATACAGTGTAGGGGAGGGAGGCAGATACAGTGTAGAGCAAAGGGGCAGACACAGTGTAGGGGAGAGGGGCAGATACAGTGTAGGGGAGAGGAACAGTTACAGTGTGGGGGTGAGGGGCAGATACAGTGCAGGGGAGAGGGCAGATACAGTGTAGGGGAGAGGGCAGATACAGTGTAAGGGAGAGGGCAGATACAGTGTAGGGGAAAAGGGCAGCTACAGTGCAGGGGAGAGGGGCAGATACAGTGTAGTGGAGAGGGACAGATACAGTGTAGGGGCGAGGGGCAGATAAAGTGTAGGGGAGAGGGTCAGATACAGTGTAGGGGAGAGGGCAGATACAGTGTAGGGGAGAGGGCAGATACAGTGTAAGGGAGAGGGCAGATACAGTGTAGGGGAAAAGGGCAGCTACAGTGCAGGGGAGAGGGGCAGATACAGTGTAGGGGAGAGGGCCAGATACAGTGTAGGGGAGGGAGGCAGGAACAGTGTAGGGGAGAGGGTCAGATACAGTGTAGGGGAGAGGGGAGATACAGTGTAGGGGAGGGAGGCAGATACAGTGTAGGGCAAAGGGGCAGATACAGTGTAGGGGAGAGGGGCAGATACAGTGTAGGGGAGAGTGGCAGTTACAGTGTAGGGGATATAGGCAGATACAGTGTAGGGGAAAGGGGCAGATACAGTGCACGGGGGAGAGGCAGATACCGTGTTGGGGAGTGGGGCAGATACAGTGTAGGGGAGAGGGGCAGACATAGTGTAGGGGAGAGAGCAAATACAGTGTAGGGGAGAGGGGCAGATACAGTGTAGGGGAGAGGGGCAGACACAGTGTCGGGGAGAGAGCAAATACAGTGTGTGGAGAGCAGCAGACACAGTGCAGGAGAGAGAGCAAATACAGTGTCGGGGTGAGAGGTAGATATGTGTAGGGGAGTGGGGCAGATACTGTGTAAGGGAGAGGGGCAGATACAGTGTCGGGGAGAGCAGCAGACACAGTGTCGGGGTGAGAGGTAGAAATAGTGTAGGGGAGAGGGGCAGATACAGTGTAGGGGTGAGGGGCAGATACAGAGTAGGGGCCAGGGGCAGATGCAGTGTAGAGGAGAGCAGCAGACAGAGTGTAGGGGAGAGAGGCAGATACAGTGTAGGGAAGAGAGGCAGATACAGTGTAGGGGAGAGGGGCAAATACAGTGTAGGTGAGAGCAGCAGATACAGTGTAGGGGAGAGAGCAAATACAGTGCAGGAGAGAGGGGCAGATCGAGTGTCGTGGAGAGGGGCAGATACAGTGTAGGTGAGAGGGCAGATGCAGTGTGGGGGAGAGGGGCAGATACAGTGCACGGGGGAGAGGCAGATACCGTGTTGGGGAGTGGGGCAGATACAGTGTAGGGGAGAGGGGCAGACACATTGTAGGGGAGAGAGCAAATACAGTGTAGGGGCGAGGGGCAGATACAGTGTAGGGCAAAGGGGCAGATACAGTATAGGGGAGAGGGGCAGATACAGTGTAGGGGAGAGGGAAAGTTACAGTGTAGGGGTGAGGGGCAGATACAGTGTAGGGGAGAGGGCAGATACAGTGTAGGGGAGAGGGGCAGTTACAGTGTAGGGGATATAGGCAGATACAGTGTAGGGGAAAGGGGCAGATACAGTGCACGGGGGAGAGGCAGATACCGTGTTGGGGAGTGGGGCAGATACAGTGTAGGGGAGAGGGGCAGACACAGTGTAGGGGAGAGAGCAAATACAGTGTGTGGAGAGCAGCAGACACAGTGCAGGAGAGAGAGCAAATACAGTGTCGGGGTGAGAGGTAGATATGTGTAGGGGAGTGGGGCAGATACTGTGTAGGGGAGAGAGGCAGATACAGTGTCGGGGAGAGCAGCAGACACAGTGTCGTGGTGAGAGGCAGAAATAGTGTAGGGGAGAGGGGCAGATACAGTGTAGGGGTGAGGGGCAGATACAGAGTAGGGGACAGGGGCAGATGCAGTGTAGAGGAGAGCAGCAGACACAGTGTAGGGGAGAGAGGCAGATACAGTGTAGGGAAGAGAGGCAGATACAGTGTAGGGGAGAGGGGCAAATACAGTGTAGGTGAGAGCAGCAGATACAGTGTAGGGGAGAGAGCAAATACAGTGCAGGGGAGAGGGGCAGATACAGTGCAGGCGAGAGGGGCAGATACAGTGTAGGGGAGGGAGGCAGATACAGTGTAGAGCAAAGGGGCAGATACAGTGTAGGGGAGAGGGCAGATACAGTGCAGGGGAGAGGGGCAGATACAGTGTAGTGGAGAGGGACAGATACAGTGTAGGGGAGAGGGCCAGATACAGTGTAGGGGAGGGAAGCAGGAACAGTGTAGGGGAGAGGGCAGATGCAGTGTGGGGGAGAGGGGCAGATACAGTGTAGTGGAGAGAGCAAATACAGTGCAGGGGAGAGGGGCAGATACAGTGCAGGCGAGAGGGGCAGATACAGTGTAGGGGAGGGAGGCAGATACAGTGTAGAGCAAAGGGGCAGATACAGTGTAGGGGAGAGGGGCAGGTACAGTGTAGGGGAGAGGGACAGTTACAGTGTGGGGGTGAGGGGCAGATACAGTGTAGGGGAGAGGGCAGATACAGTGTCGGGGAGAGGGGCAGATACAGTGTAGGGGTGAGTGCAGATACAGTGTAGGGGAGAGGGGCAGTTACAGTGCAGGTGAGATAGGCAGATACAGTGTAGGGGAGAGGGTAGATACAGTGTAGGGGGAGAGGCAGATACAGTGTAGGGGAGAGGGGCAGTTACAGTGTAGGGGAGAGGAGCAGAGACAGTGTAGGGGAGAGGGCAGATACAGTGTAGGAGAGAGGGCAGATACAGTGTAGGGGAGAGGGCCGATACAGTGTAAGGGAGAGGGCAGATACAGTGTAGGGGAAAGGGGCAGTTACAGTGCAGAGGAGAGGGGCAGATACAGTGTAGTGGAGAGGGGCAGATACAGTGTACGAGGGAGAGAGGTAGTTACAGTGTAGGGGAGAGGGGCAGTTTCACTGTAGTGGAGAGGGGCAGATACAGTGTCGGGGAGAGGGGCAGATACAGTGCAGGGGAGAGGGCAGATACAGTGTAGTGGGGAGAGGCAGATACAGTGTAGGGGCGAGGGGCAGATACAGTGTAGGGGAGAGGGCAGATACAGTGTCGGGGGGAGAGGCAGATACAGTGTAGCGGCGAGGGGCAGATACAGTTTTGGGGAGATAGGCAGATACAGTGTAGGGCAGAGGGGCAGTTACAGTATAGGGGATATAGGCAGATACAGTGTAGGGGAAAGGGGCAGATACAGTGCACGGGGGAGAGGCAGATACCGTGTTGGGGAGTGGGGCAGATACAGTGTAGGGGAGAGGGGCAGATACAGTGTAGGGGAGAGGGACAGTTACAGTGTAGGGGTGAGGGGCAGATACAGTGTAGGGGAGAGGGCAGATACAGTGTAGGGGAGAGTGGCAGTTACAGTGTAGGGGATATAGGCAGATACAGTGTAGGGGAAAGGGGCAGATACAGTGCACGGGGGAGAGGCAGATACCGTGTTGGGGAGTGGGGCAGATACAGTGTAGGGGAGAGGGGCAGACATAGTGTAGGGGAGAGAGCAAATACAGTGTAGGGGAGAGGGGCAGATACAGTGTAGGGGAGAGGGGCAGACACAGTGTCGGGGAGAGAGCAAATACAGTGTGTGGAGAGCAGCAGACACAGTGCAGGAGAGAGAGCAAATACAGTGTCGGGGTGAGAGGTAGATATGTGTAGGGGAGTGGGGCAGATACTGTGTAGGGGAGAGGGGCAGATACAGTGTCGGGGAGAGCAGCAGACACAGTGTCGGGGTGAGAGGTAGAAATAGTGTAGGGGAGAGGGGCAGATACAGTGTAGGGGTGAGGGGCAGATACAGAGTAGGGGCCAGGGGCAGATGCAGTGTAGAGGAGAGCAGCAGACAGAGTGTAGGGGAGAGAGGCAGATACAGTGTAGGGAAGAGAGGCAGATACAGTGTAGGGGAGAGGGGCAAATACAGTGTAGGTGAGAGCAGCAGATACAGTGTAGGGGAGAGAGCAAATACAGTGCAGGAGAGAGGGGCAGATCGAGTGTCGTGGAGAGGGGCAGATACAGTGTAGGTGAGAGGGCAGATGCAGTGTGGGGGAGAGGGGCAGATACAGTGTAGTGGAGAGAGCAAATACAGTGCAGTGGAGAGGGGCAGATACAGTGCATGCGAGAGGGGCAGATACAGTGTAGGGGAGGGAGGCAGATACAGTGTAGAGCAAAGGGGCAGACACAGTGTAGGGGAGAGGGGCAGATACAGTGTAGGGGAGAGGAACAGTTACAGTGTGGGGGTGAGGGGCAGATACAGTGTAGGGGAGAGGGCAGATACAGTGTAGGGGAGAGGGCAGATACAGTGTAAGGGAGAGGGCAGATACAGTGTAGGGGAAAAGGGCAGCTACAGTGCAGGGGAGAGGGGCAGATACAGTGTAGTGGAGAGGGACAGATACAGTGTAGGGGCGAGGGGCAGATAAAGTGTAGGGGAGATAGGCAGATACAGTGTAGGGGAGAGGGCCAGATACAGTGTAGGGGAGGGAGGCAGGAACAGTGTAGGGGAGAGGGTCAGATACAGTGTAGGGGAGAGGGCAGATACAGTGTAGGGGAGGGAGGCAGATACAGTGTAGGGCAAAGGGGCAGATACAGTGTAGGGGAGAGGGGCAGATACAGTGTAGGGGAGAGTGGCAGTTACAGTGTAGGGGATATAGGCAGATACAGTGTAGGGGAAAGGGGCAGATACAGTGCACGGGGGAGAGGCAGATACCGTGTTGGGGAGTGGGGCAGATACAGTGTAGGGGAGAGGGGCAGACATAGTGTAGGGGAGAGAGCAAATACAGTGTAGGGGAGAGGGGCAGATACAGTGTAGGGGAGAGGGGCAGACACAGTGTCGGGGAGAGAGCAAATACAGTGTGTGGAGAGCAGCAGACACAGTGCAGGAGAGAGAGCAAATACAGTGTCGGGGTGAGAGGTAGATATGTGTAGGGGAGTGGGGCAGATACTGTGTAAGGGAGAGGGGCAGATACAGTGTCGGGGAGAGCAGCAGACACAGTGTCGGGGTGAGAGGTAGAAATAGTGTAGGGGAGAGGGGCAGATACAGTGTAGGGGTGAGGGGCAGATACAGAGTAGGGGCCAGGGGCAGATGCAGTGTAGAGGAGAGCAGCAGACAGAGTGTAGGGGAGAGAGGCAGATACAGTGTAGGGAAGAGAGGCAGATACAGTGTAGGGGAGAGGGGCAAATACAGTGTAGGTGAGAGCAGCAGATACAGTGTAGGGGAGAGAGCAAATACAGTGCAGGAGAGAGGGGCAGATCGAGTGTCGTGGAGAGGGGCAGATACAGTGTAGGTGAGAGGGCAGATGCAGTGTGGGGGAGAGGGGCAGATACAGTGCACGGGGGAGAGGCAGATACCGTGTTGGGGAGTGGGGCAGATACAGTGTAGGGGAGAGGGGCAGACACATTGTAGGGGAGAGAGCAAATACAGTGTAGGGGCAAGGGGCAGATACAGTGTAGGGCAAAGGGGCAGATACAGTATAGGGGAGAGGGGCAGATACAGTGTAGGGGAGAGGGAAAGTTACAGTGTAGGGGTGAGGGGCAGATACAGTGTAGGGGAGAGGGCAGATACAGTGTAGGGGAGAGGGGCAGTTACAGTGTAGGGGATATAGGCAGATACAGTGTAGGGGAAAGGGGCAGATACAGTGCACGGGGGAGAGGCAGATACCGTGTTGGGGAGTGGGGCAGATACAGTGTAGGGGAGAGGGGCAGACACAGTGTAGGGGAGAGAGCAAATACAGTGTGTGGAGAGCAGCAGACACAGTGCAGGAGAGAGAGCAAATACAGTGTCGGGGTGAGAGGTAGATATGTGTAGGGGAGTGGGGCAGATACTGTGTAGGGGAGAGAGGCAGATACAGTGTCGGGGAGAGCAGCAGACACAGTGTCGTGGTGAGAGGCAGAAATAGTGTAGGGGAGAGGGGCAGATACAGTGTAGGGGTGAGGGGCAGATACAGAGTAGGGGACAGGGGCAGATGCAGTGTAGAGGAGAGCAGCAGACACAGTGTAGGGGAGAGATGCAGATACAGTGTAGGGAAGAGAGGCAGATACAGTGTAGGGGAGAGGGGCAAATACAGTGTATGTGAGAGCAGCAGATACAGTGTAGGGGAGAGAGCAAATACAGTGCAGGGGAGAGGGGCAGATACAGTGCAGGCGAGAGGGGCAGATACAGTGTAGGGGAGGGAGGCAGATACAGTGTAGAGCAAAGGGGCAGATACAGTGTAGGGGAGAGGGCAGATACAGTGCAGGGGAGAGGGGCAGATACAGTGTAGTGGAGAGGGACAGATACAGTGTAGGGGAGAGGGCCAGATACAGTGTAGGGGAGGGAAGCAGGAACAGTGTAGGGGAGAGGGCAGATGCAGTGTGGGGGAGAGGGGCAGATACAGTGTAGTGGAGAGAGCAAATACAGTGCAGGGGAGAGGGGCAGATACAGTGCAGGCGAGAGGGGCAGATACAGTGTAGGGGAGGGAGGCAGATACAGTGTAGAGCAAAGGGGCAGATACAGTGTAGGGGAGAGGGGCAGGTACAGTGTAGGGGAGAGGGACAGTTACAGTGTGGGGGTGAGGGGCAGATACAGTGTAGGGGAGAGGGCAGATACAGTGTCGGGGAGAGGGGCAGATACAGTGTAGGGGTGAGTGCAGATACAGTGTAGGGGAGAGGGGCAGTTACAGTGCAGGTGAGATAGGCAGATACAGTGTAGGGGAGAGGGTAGATACAGTGTAGGGGGAGAGGCAGATACAGTGTAGGGGAGAGGGGCAGTTACAGTGTAGGGGAGAGGAGCAGAGACAGTGTCGGGGAGAGGGCAGATACAGTGTAGGAGAGAGGGCACATACAGTGTAGGGGAGAGGGCAGATACAGTGTAAGGGAGAGGGCAGATACAGTGTAGGGGAAAGGGGCAGTTACAGTGCAGAGGAGAGGGGCAGATACAGTGTAGTGGAGAGGGGCAGATACAGTGTACGAGGGAGAGAGGTAGTTACAGTGTAGGGGAGAGGGGCAGTTTCACTGTAGTGGAGAGGGGCAGATACAGTGTCGGGGAGAGGGGCAGATACAGTGTAGGGGAGAGGGCAGATACAGTGTCGGGGGGAGAGGCAGATACAGTGTAGCGGCGAGGGGCAGATACAGTGTTGGGGAGATAGGCAGATACAGTGTAGGGCAGAGGGGCAGTTACAGTGTAGGGGATATAGGCAGATACAGTGTAGGGGAAAGGGGCAGATACAGTGCACGGGGGAGAGGCAGATACCGTGTTGGGGAGTGGGGCAGATACAGTGTAGGGGAGAGGGGCAGATACAGTGTAGGGGAGAGGGACAGTTACAGTGTAGGGGTGAGGGGCAGATACAGTGTAGGGGAGAGGGCAGATACAGTGTAGGGGAGAGTGGCAGTTACAGTGTAGGGGATATAGGCAGATACAGTGTCGGGGAAAGGGGCAGATACAGTGCACGGGGGAGAGGCAGATACCGTGTTGGGGAGTGGGGCAGATACAGTGTAGGGGAGAGGGGCAGACATAGTGTAGGGGAGAGAGCAAATACAGTGTAGGGGAGAGGGGCAGATACAGTGTAGGGGAGAGGGGCAGACACAGTGTCGGGGAGAGAGCAAATACAGTGTGTGGAGAGCAGCAGACACAGTGCAGGAGAGAGAGCAAATACAGTGTCGGGGTGAGAGGTAGATATGTGTAGGGGAGTGGGGCAGATACTGTGTAGGGGAGAGGGGCAGATACAGTGTCGGGGAGAGCAGCAGACACAGTGTCGGGGTGAGAGGTAGAAATAGTGTAGGGGAGAGGGGCAGATACAGTGTAGGGGTGAGGGGCAGATACAGAGTAGGGGCCAGGGGCAGATGCAGTGTAGAGGAGAGCAGCAGACAGAGTGTAGGGGAGAGAGGCAGATACAGTGTAGGGAAGAGAGGCAGATACAGTGTAGGGGAGAGGGGCAAATACAGTGTAGGTGAGAGCAGCAGATACAGTGTAGGGGAGAGAGCAAATACAGTGCAGGAGAGAGGGGCAGATCGAGTGTCGTGGAGAGGGGCAGATACAGTGTAGGTGAGAGGGCAGATGCAGTGTGGGGGAGAGGGGCAGATACAGTGTAGTGGAGAGAGCAAATACAGTGCAGTGGAGAGGGGCAGATACAGTGCAGGCGAGAGGGGCAGATACAGTGTAGGGGAGGGAGGCAGATACAGTGTAGAGCAAAGGGGCAGACACAGTGTAGGGGAGAGGGGCAGATACAGTGTAGGGGAGAGGAACAGTTACAGTGTGGGGGTGAGGGGCAGATACAGTGTAGGGGAGAGGGCAGATACAGTGTAAGGGAGAGGGCAGATACAGTGTAGGGGAAAAGGGCAGCTACAGTGCAGGGGAGAGGGGCAGATACAGTGTAGTGGAGAGGGACAGATACAGTGTAGGGGCGAGGGGCAGATAAAGTGTAGGGGAGATAGGCAGATACAGTGAAGGGGAGAGGGCCAGATACAGTGTTGGGGAGGGAGGCAGGAACAGTGTAGGGGAGAGGGTCAGATACAGTGTAGGGGAGAGGGCAGATACAGTGTAGGGGAGGGAGGCAGATACAGTGTAGGGCAAAGCGGCAGATACAGTGTAGGGGAGAGGGGCAGATACAGTGTAGGGGAGAGGGGCAGTTACAGTGTAGGGGAGAGGGCAGATACAGTGTAGGGGAGAGGGCAGATACAGTGTAGGGGAGAGGACAGATACAGTGTAGGGGAGAGGGCAGATACAGTGTAGGGGAAAGGGGCAGTTACAGTGCAGAGGAGAGGGGCAGATACAGTGTAGTGGAGAGGGACAGATACAGTGTACGAGGGAGAGAGGCAGTTACAGTGTAGGGGAGAGGGGCAGTTTCAATATAGTGGAGAGGGGCAGATACAGTGTTGGGGAGAGGGGCAGATACAGTGTTGGGGAGAGGGGAAGTTACAGTATAGGGGAGAGGGGAGATACAATGTAGGGGAGAGGGCAGATACAGTGTAGGGGAGAGAGGCAGTTACAGTGTTGGGGAGATAGGCAGATACAGTGTAGGGCAGAGGGGCAGTTACAGTGTAGGGGATATAGGCAGATACAGTGTAGGGGAAAGGGGCAGATACAGTGCACGGGGGAGAGGCAGATACCGTGTTGGGCAGTGGGGCAGATACAGTGTAGGGGAGAGGGGCAGATACAGTGTAGGGGAAAGGGGCAGATACAGTGTAGGGGAGAGGGGCAGTTACAGTGTAGGGGAGAGGGCAGATACAGTGTAGGTTAGAGGGCAGATACAGTGTAGGTGACGGGGCAGATACAGTGTCGGAAAAAGGGGCAGAAACAGTGTTGGTGAGAGGGCAGATACAGTGTAGGGGGAAGAGGCAGATACAGTGTAGGGGAGAGGGGCAGATACAGTGCAGGTGAGGTAGGCAGATACAGTGTAGGGGAGAGGGTAGATACAGTGTAGGGGGGAGAGGCAGATACAGTGTAGGGGAGAGGAGCAGATACAGTGTAGGGGAGAGGGCAGATACAGTGCAGGGGAGAGGGCAGATACAGTGTAGGGGAGAGGGCAGATACAGTGTAAGGGAGAGGGCAGATACAGTGTAGGGGAAAGGGGCAGTTACAGTGCAGAGGAGAGGGGCAGATACAGTGTAGTGGAGAGGGACAGATACAGTGTACGAGGGAGAGAGGCAGATACAGTGTCGGGGGGAGAGGCAGTTATAGTGTATGGCGAGGGCAGATACAGTGTAGGGGCGAGGGGCAGATACAGTATAGGGGAGAGGGGAGATACAATGTAGGGGAGAGGGCAGATACAGTGTAGGGGAGAGAGGCAGTTACAGTGTTGGGGAGATAGGCAGATACAGTGTAGGGCAGAGGGGCAGTTACAGTGTAGGGGATATAGGCAGATACAGTGTAGGGGAAAGGGGCAGATACAGTGCACGGGGGAGAGGCAGATACAGTGTAGGGGAGAGGGACAGATACAGTGTAGGGGAGAGAGCAAATACAGTGTGTGGAGAGCAGCAGACACAGTGCAGGAGAGAGAGCAAATACAATGTCGGGGTGAGAGGTAGATATAGTGTAGGGGAGTGGGGCAGATACTGTGTAGGGGAGAGGGGCAGATACAGTGTAGGGGAGAGCAGCAGACACAGTGTCGGGGTGAGAGGTAGATGTAGTGTAGGGGAGAGGGGCAGACACAGTGTCGGGGAGAGGGGCAGATACAGTGCAGGGGAGAGGGCAGATACAGTGTAGTGGGGAGAGGCAGATACAGTGTAGGGGAGAGGGCAGATACAGTGTAGGGCGAGAGGCAGATATAGTGTAGGGTGAGGGCAGATACAGTTTAGGGGCGAGAGACAGATACAGTGTAGGGGCGAGGGGCAGATACGGTGTAGGGGAGAGGGGAAGTTACAGTATAGGGGCGAGGGGCAGATACGGTGTAGGGGAGAGGGGAAGTTACAGTACAGGGGAGAGGGCAGATACAGTGTAGGGGAGAGGGCAGATACAGTGTCGGGGAGAGGGGCAGATACAGTGTTGGGGAGAGGGGAAGTTACAGTATAGGGGAGAGGGGAGATACAATGTAGGGGAGAGGGCAGATACAGTGTAGGGGAGAGAGGCAGTTACAGTGTTGAGGAGATAGGCAGATACATTGTAGGGCAGAGGGGCAGTTACATTGTAGGGGATATAGGCAGATACAGTGTAGGGGAAAGGGGCAGATACAGTGCACGGGGGAGAGGCAGATACCGTGTTGGGGAGTGGGGCAGATACAGTGTAGGGGAGAGGAGCAGATACAGTGTAGGGGAGAGGGGCAGATACAGTGTAGGGGAGAGGGGCAGTTACAGTGTAGGGAAGAGGGCAGATACAGTGTAGGTTAGAGGGCAGATACAGTGTAGGTGACGGGGCAGATACAGTGTCGGAAAAAGGGGCAGAAACAGTGTTGGTGAGAGGGCAGATACAGTGTAGGGGGAAGAGGCAGATACAGTGTAGGGGAGAGGGGCAGATACAGTGCAGGTGAGATAGGCAGATACAGTGTAGGGGAGAGGGTAGATACAGTGTAGGGGGGAGAGGCAGATACAGTGTAGGGGAGAGGAGCAGATACAGTGTAGGGGAGAGGGCAGATACAGTGCAGGGGAGAGGGCAGATACAGTGTAGGGGAGAGGGCAGATACAGTGTAAGGGAGAGGGCAGATACAGTGTAGGGGAAAGGGGCAGTTACAGTGCAGAGGAGAGGGGCAGATACAGTGTAGTGGAGAGGGACAGATACAGTGTACGAGGGAGAGAGGTAGATACAGTGTCGGGGGAAGAGGCAGATACAGTGTAGGGGAGAGGGGCAGATACAGTGCAGGTGAGATAGGCAGATAAAGTGTAGGGGAGAGGGTAGATACAGTGTAGGGGGGAGAGGCAGATACAGTGTAGGGGAGAGGAGCAGATACAGTGTAGGGGAGAGGGCAGATACAGTGCAGGGGCGAGGGGCAGATACAGTATAGGGGAGAGGGGAGATACAATGTAGGGGAGAGGGCAGATACAGTGTAGGGGAGAGAGGCAGTTACAGTGTTGGGGAGATAGGCAGATACAGTGTAGGGCAGAGGGGCAGTTACAGTGTAGGGGATATAGGCAGATACAGTGTAGGGGAAAGGGGCAGATACAGTGCACGGGGGAGAGGCAGATACAGTGTAGGGGAGAGGGACAGATACAGTGTAGGGGAGAGAGCAAATACAGTGTGTGGAGAGCAGCAGACACAGTGCAGGAAGAGAGAGCAAATACAGTGTCGGGGTGAGAGGTAGATATAGTGTAGGGGAGTGGGGCAGATACTGTGTAGGGGAGAGGGGCAGATACAGTGTAGGGGAGAGCAGCAGACACAGTGTCGGGGTGAGAGGTAGATGTAGTGTAGGGGAGAGGGGCAGACACAGTGTCGGGGAGATGGGCAGATACAGTGCAGGGGAGAGGGCAGATACAGTGTAGTGGGGAGAGGCAGATACAGTGTAGGGCGAGAGGCAGATATAGTGTAGGGCGAGGGCAGATACAGTTTAGGGGCGAGAGACAGATACAGTGTAGGGGCGAGGGGCAGATACGGTGTAGGGGAGAGGGGAAGTTACAGTATAGGGGAGAGGGCAGATACAGTGTAGGGGAGAGGGCAGATACAGTGTCGGGGAGAGGGGCAGATACAGTGTAGGGGAGAGCAGCAGATGCAGTGTCGGAGGGGAGAGGCAGATACAGTGTAGGAAAGAGGGGCAGATACAGTGTAGGGGAGAGGGGCAGATACAGTGTCGGGGATAGGGGCTGTTACAGTGTAGGGGAGAGGGCAGATACAGTGTAGGGGATAGGGCAGATAAAGTGTAGGGGAGAGGGGCAGATACAGTGTAGGAAAAAGGGGCAGATACAGTGTTGGGGAGAGGGCAGATACAGTGTAGGGGGAAGAGGCAGATACAGCGTTGGAAAGAGGGGCAGATGCAGTGTGAGGGAAATAGGCAGATACAGTGTGGGGGAGATAGGCAGATACAATGTAGGGGAGAGGGGCAGATACAGTGTAGGGGAGAGCGGCAGATACAGTGTAGGGGAGAGGGCAGATACAATGTAGGGGCGAGGGGCAGATACAATGTAGGGGTGAGGGGCAGATACATTGCAGGGAAGATACTCAGATACAGTGTAGGGGAGAGGGAAGATACAGTGTCGGGGGGGATAGGCAGATACAATGTAGGGGAGAGGGGCAGATACAGTGTAGGGGAGAGCGGCAGATACAGTGTAGGGGAGAGGGCAGATACAGTGTAGGGGCGAGGGGCAGATACAGTGTAGGGGAGAGGGGCAGATACAGTGTAGGGGTGAGTGCAGATACAATGTAGGGGAGAGGGCAGATACAGTGTCGGGGCGAGGGGCAGATACAGTATAGGGGAGAGGGGCAGTTACAGTGTAGGGGAGAGGGGCAGATACAGTGTAGGGGAGAGAGGCAGATATAGTGTAGGGGAGAGGGCAGATACAGTGTAGGGCGAGGGGCAGATACAATGTAGGGGTGAGAGGCAGATACATTGCAGGGAAGATAGGCTGATACAGTGTAGGGGAGAGGGCAGATACAGTGTTGGTGGGGAGAGGCAGATACAGTGTAGGGGAGTGGGCAGATACAGTGGCGGGGAGAGGGCAGATACAGTGTAGCGGAGAGAGGCAAATGTAGTGTCAGGGAGAAGGGCTGTTTCAGTTTATGGGAGATAGGCAGATACAGCGTAGGGGCGAGGGGCAGATACAGTGTAGGGGAGAGGGGCAGATACAGTGTAGGGGTGATAGACAGATAAAGTGTAGGGGAGAGAGGCAGATACAGTGTCGGGGAGATAGGCAGACCCAGTGTGTGGGAGATAGGCAGATACGTGTAGGGGAGAGGGACAGATAAAGTGTAGGGGAGAGGGCAGATACAGTGGCGGGGAGAGGGCAGATACAGTGTAGGGGAGAGAGGCAAATGTAGTGTCAGGGAGAGGGGCTGTTTCAGTTTATGGGAGATAGGCAGATACAGTGTAGGGGAGAGGGGCAGATACAGTGTAGGGGAGAGAGGCGGATACAGTGTAGGGGAGAGGGCAGATACAGTGTAGGGCGAGGGGCAGATACAATGTAGGGGTGAGAGGCAGATACATTGCAGGGAAGATAGGCTGATACAGTGTAGGGGAGAGGGCAGATACAGTGTTGGTGGGGAGAGGCAGATACAGTGTAGGGGAGAGGGCAGATACAGTGGCGGGGAGAGGGCAGATACAGTGTAGGGGAGAGAGGCAAATGTAGTGTGAGGGAGAGGGGCTGTTTCAGTTTATGGGAGATAGGCAGATACAGTGTAGGGGAGAGGAGCAGTTACAGTGTGGGGGAGAGGGGCAGTTACAGTGTAGGGGAGGGAGGCAGATACAGTTTAGGTTAGAGGGGCAGATACAGTGTAGGGGAGAGGGGCAGATACAGTGGCGGGGAGAGGGGCAGATACAGTGTAGGGGAGAGGGGCAGATACAGTGTTGGGGAGAGGGGCAAATACAGTGTCGGGGAGATAGGCAGACCCAGTGTGTGGGAGATAGGCAGATACAGTGTCGGGGAGAGGGGCAGATACAGTGTAAGGGAGAGGGCAGATACAGTGGCGGGGAGAGGGCAGATACAGTGTAGGGGAGAGAGGCAAATGTAGTGTCAGGGAGAGGGGCTGTTTCAGTTTATGGGAGATAGGCAGATACAGTGTAGGGTAGAGGTGCAGTTACAGTGTAGGGGAGATAGGCAGATACAGTGTAGGGGAGAGGGGCAGATACAGTGCAGGGGGGAGAGGCAGATACAGTGTAGGGGAGAGGGGCAGATACAGTGTCGGGGAAAGGGGCTGTTACAGTGTCGGGGAGAGGGCAGATACAGTGTAGGGGAGAGTGCAGATACAGTGTAGGTGAGAGGGGCAGATACAGTGTAGGAAAAACGTGCAGATACAGTGTTGGGGAGAGGGCAGATACAGTGTAGGGGGAAGAGGCAGATACAGTGTAGGGGAGAGGGGCAGATACAGTGTAGGGGAGAGAGCAAATAGTGCAGATACAGTGTAGGGGAGAGGGCAGATACAGTATAGGGGAGAGGGGCAGGTACAGTGTAGGGGAGAGGGGCAGGTACAGTGTAGGGGAGAGGGGCAGTTACAGTGTAGGGGAGAGGGCAGATACAGTGTAGGTTAGAGGGCAGATACAGTGTAGGTGAGGGGGCAGATACAGTGTCGGAAAAAGGGGCAGAAACAGTGTTGGTGAGAGGGCAGATACAGTGTAGGGGGGAGAGGGCAGATACAGTGTAGGGGAGAGGGCAGATACAGTGTAAGGGAGAGGGCAGATACAGTGTAAGGGAAAGGGGCAGTTACAGTGCAGAGGAGAGGGGCAGATACAGTGTAGTGGAGAGGGACAGATACAGTGTACGAGGGAGAGAGGCAGTTACAGTGTAGGGGAGAGGGGCAGTTTCAATGTAGTGGAGAGGGGCAGATACAGTGTTGGGGAGAGGGGCAGATACAGTGTATGGCGAGGGCAGATACAGTGTAGCGGCGAGGGGCAGATACAGTGTTGGGGAGAGGGGAAGTTACAGTATAGGGGAGAGGGGAGATACAATGTAGGGGAGAGGGCAGATACAGTGTAGGGGAGAGAGGCAGTTACAGTGTTGGGGAGATAGGCAGATACAGTGTAGGGCAGAGGGGCAGTTACAGTGTTGGGGAGATAGGCAGATACAGTGTAGGGGAAAGGGGCAGATACAGTGCCAGGGGGAGAGGCAGATACCGTGTTGGGGAGTGGGGCAGATACAGTGTAGGGGAGAGGGGCAGATACAGTGTAGGGGGGAGAGGCAGATACAGTGTAGGGGAGAGGGGCAGTTACAGTGTAGGGGAGAGGAGCAGATACAGTGTAGGGGAGAGGGCAGATACAGTGTAGGGGAGAGGGCAGATACAGTGTAGGGGAGAGGGCAGATACAGTGTAAGGGAGAGGGCAGATACAGTGTAAGGGAAAGGGGCAGTTACAGTGCAGAGGAGAGGGGCAGATACAGTGTAGTGGAGAGGGACAGATACAGTGTACGAGGGAGAGAGGTAGTTACAGTGTAGGGGAGAGGGGCAGTTTCAATGTAGTGGAGAGGGGCAGATACAGTGTTGGGGAGAGGGGCAGATACAGTGTATGGCGAGGGCAGATACAGTGTAGCGGCGAGGGGCAGATACAGTGTTGGGGAGAGGGGAAGTTACAGTATAGGGGAGAGGGGAGATACAATGTAGGGGAGAGGGCAGATACAGTGTAGGGGAGAGAGGCAGTTACAGTGTTGGGGAGATAGGCAGATACAGTGTAGGGCAGAGGGGCAGTTACAGTGTTGGGGAGATAGGCAGATACAGTGTAGGGGAAAGGGGCAGATACAGTGCCAGGGGGAGAGGCAGATACCGTGTTGGGGAGTGGGGCAGATACAGTGTAGGGGAGAGGGGCAGATACAGTGTAGGGGGGAGAGGCAGATACAGTGTAGGGGAGAGACGCAGTTACAGTGTAGGGGAGAGGAGCAGATACAGTGTAGGGGAGAGGGCAGATACAGTGTAGGGGAGAGGGCAGATACAGTGTAGGGGAGAGGGGCAGATACAGTGTAGGGGAGAGGGGCAGTTACAGTGTAGGGGAGAGGGCAGATACAGTGTAGGTTAGAATGCAGATACAGTGTATGTGACGGGGCAGATACAGTGTCGGAAAAAGGGGCAGAAACAGTGTTGGTGAGAGGGCAGATACAGTGTATGTGACGGGGCAGATACAGTGTCGGAAAAGGGGCAGAAACAGTGTTGGTGAGAGGGCAGATACAGTGTAGGGGGAAGAGGCAGATACAGTGTAGGGGAGAGGGTAGATACAGTGTAGGGGGAGAGGCAGATACAGTGCAGGGGAGAGGCAGATACAGTGTAGGGGAGAGGAGCAGATACAGTGTAGGGGAGAGGGCAGATACAGTGCAGGGGAGAGGGCAGATACAGTGTAGGGGAGAGGGCAGATACAGTGTAAGGGAGAGGGCAGATACAGTGTAGGGGAAAGGGGCAGTTACAGTGCAGAGGAGAGGGGCAGATACAGTGTAGTGGAGAGGGACAGATACAGTGTACGAGGGAGAGAGGCAGATACAGTTTCGGGGGGAGAGGCAGATATAGTGTATGGCGAGGGCAGATACAGTGTTGGGGCGAGGGGAGATACAATGTAGGGGAGAGGGGAGATACAATGTAGGGGAGAGGGCAGATACAGTGTAGGGGAGAGAGGCAGTTACAGTGTTGGGGAGATAGGCAGATACAGTGTAGGGCAGAGGGGCAGTTACAGTGTAGGGGATATAGGCAGATACATTGTAGGGGAAAGGGGCAGATACAGTGCACGGGGGAGAGGCAGATACAGTGTAGGGGAGAGGGACAGATACAGTGTAGGGGAGAGGGCAAATACAGTGTGTGGAGAGCAGCAGACACAGTGCAGGAGAGAGAGCAAATACAGTGTCGGGGTGAGAGGTAGATATAGTGTAGGGGAGTGGGGCAGATACTGTGTAGGGGAGAGGGGCAGATACAGTGTAGGGGAGAGCAGCAGACACAGTGTCGGGGTGAGAGGTAGATGTAGTGTAGGGGAGAGGGGCAGACACAGTGTCGGGGAGAGGGGCAGATACAGTGCAGGGGAGAGGGCAGATACAGTGTAGTGGGGAGAGGCAGATACAGTGTAGGGGAGAGGGCAGATACAGTGTAGGGCGAGAGGCAGATATAGTGTAGGGCGAGGGCAGATACAGTTTAGGGGCGAGAGACAGATACAGTGTAGGGGCGAGGGGCAGATACGGTGTAGGGGAGAGGGGAAGTTACAGTGTCGGGGAGAGGGGCAGATACAGTGTAGGGGAGAGCAGCAGATGCAGTGTCGGAGGGGAGAGGCAGGTACAGTGTAGGAAAGAGGGGCAGATACAGTGTAGGGGAGAGGGGCAGATACAGTGTCGGGGATAGGGGCTGTTACAGTGTAGGGGAGAGGGCAGATACAGTGTAGGGGATAAGGCAGATAAAGTGTAGGGGAGAGGGGCAGATACAGTGTAGGAAAAAGGGGCAGATACAGTGTTGGGGAGAGGGCAGATACAGTGTAGGGGAGAGCGGCAGATACAGTGTAGGGGAGAGGGCAGATACAGTGTAGGGGCGAGGGGCAGATACAGTGTAGGGGAGAGGGGCAGATGCAGTGTAGGGGTGAGTGCAGATACAATGTAGGGGAGAGGGCAGATACAGTGTCGGGGCGAGGGGCAGATACAGTATAGGGGAGAGGGGCAGTTACAGTGTAGGGGAGAGGGGCAGATACAGTGTAGGGGAGAGAGGCAGATACAGTGTAGGGGAGAGGGCAGATACAGTGCAGGGCGAGGGGCAGATACAATGTAGGGGTGAGAGGCAGATACATTGCAGGGAAGATAGGCTGATACAGTGTAGGGAAGAGGGCAGATACAGTGTTGGTGGGGAGAGGCAGATACAGTGTCGGGGAGAGGGCAGATACAGTGGCGGGGAGAGGGCAGATACAGTGTTGGGGAGAGAGGCAAATGTAGTGTCAGGGAGAGGGGCTGTTTCAGTTTATGGGAGATAGGCAGATACAGCGTAGGGGAGAGGGGCAGATACAGTGTAGGGATGATAGACAGATAAAGTGTAGGGGAGAGATGCAGATACAGTGTCGGGGAGATAGGCAGACCCAGTGTGTGGGAGATAGGCAGATACGTGTAGGGGAGAGGGAGAGATACAGTGTAGGGGAGAGGGCCGATACAGTGGCAGGGGAGAGGGCAGATACAGTGTAGGGGAGAGAGGCAAATGTAGTGTCAGGGAGAGGGGCTGTTTCAGTTTATGGGAGATAGGCAGATACAGTGTAGGGGAGAGGGGCAGTTACAGTGTAGGGGAGAGGGGCTGTTTCAGTTTATGGGAGATAGGCAGATACAGTGTAGGGGAGAGCAGCAGACACAGTGTCGGGGTGAGAGGTAGATGTAGTGTAGGGGAGAGGGGCAGACACAGTGTCGGGGAGAGGGGCAGATACAGTGCAGGGGAGAGGGCAGATACAGTGTAGTGGGGAGAGGCAGATACAGTGTAGGGGAGAGGGCAGATACAGTGTAGGGCGAGAGGCAGATATAGTGTAGGGCGAGGGCAGATACAGTTTAGGGGCGAGAGACAGATACAGTGTAGGGGCGAGGGGCAGATACGGTGTAGGGGAGAGGGGAAGTTACAGTATAGGGGAGAGGGCAGATACAGTGTAGGGGAGAGGGCAGATACAGTGTCGGGGAGAGGGGCAGATACAGTGTAGGGGAGAGCAGCAGATGCAGTGTCGGAGGGGAGAGGCAGGTACAGTGTAGGAAAGAGGGGCAGATACAGTGTAGGGGAGAGGGGCAGATACAGTGTCGGGGATAGGGGCTGTTACAGTGTAGGGGAGAGGGCAGATACAGTGTAGGGGATAGGGCAGATAAAGTGTAGGGGAGAGGGGCAGATACAGTGTAGGAAAAAGGGGCAGATACAGTGTTGGGGAGAGGGCAGATGCAGTGTAGGGGGAAGAGGCAGATACAGCGTTGGAAAGAGGGGCAGATGCAGTGTCAGGGAAATAGGCAGATACAGTGTGGGGGAGATAGGCAGATAGAATGTAGGGGAGAGGGGCAGATACAGTGTAGGGGAGAGCGGCAGATACAGTGTAGGGGAGAGGGCAGATACAGTGTAGGGGCGAGGGGCAGATACAATGTAGGGGTGAGGGGCAGATACATTGCAGGGAAGATACTCAGATACAGTGTAGGGGAGAGGGAAGATACAGTGTCGGGGGGGATAGGCAGATACAGTGTGGGGGAGATAGGCAGATACAATGTAGGGGAGAGGGGCAGATACAGTGTAGGGGAGAGCGGCAGATACAGTGTAGGGGAGAGGGCAGATACAGTGTAGGGGCGAGGGGCAGATACAGTGTAGGGGAGAAGGGCAGATGCAGTGTAGGGGTGAGTGCAGATACAATGTAGGGGAGAGGGCAGATACAGTGTCGGGGCGAGGGGCAGATACAGTATAGGGGAGAGGGGCAGTTACAGTGTAGGGGAGAGGGGCAGATACAGTGTAGGGGAGAGAGGCAGATACAGTGTAGGGGAGAGGGCAGATACAGTGTAGGGCGAGGGGCAGATACAATGTAGGGGTGAGAGGCAGATACATTGCAGGGAAGATAGGCTGATACAGTGTAGGGAAGAGGGCAGATACAGTGTTGGTGGGGAGAGGCAGATACAGTGTCAGGGAGAGGGCAGATACAGTGGCGGGGAGAGGGCAGATACAGTGTAGGGGAGAGAGGCAAATGTAGTGTCAGGGAGAGGGGCTGTTTCAGTTTATGGGAGATAGGCAGATACAGCGTAGGGGCGAGGGGCAGATACAGTGTAGGGGAGAGGGGCAGATACAGTGTTGGGGTGATAGACAGATAAAGTGTAGGGGAGAGAGGCAGATACAGTGTCGGGGAGATAGGCAGACCCAGTGTGTGGGAGATAGGCAGATACGTGTAGGGGAGAGGGACAGATACAGTGTATGGGAGAGGGCAGATACAGTGGCAGGGAAGAGGGCAGATACAGTGTAGGGGAGAGAGGCAAATGTAGTGTCAGGGAGAGGGGCTGTTTCAGTTTATGGGAGATAGGCAGATACAGTGTAGGGGAGAGGGGCAGTTACAGTGTAGGGGAGAGGGGCAGTTACAGTGTAGGGGAGGGAGGCAGATACAGTTTAGGTTAGAGGGGCAGATACAGTGTAGGGGAGAGGGGCAGATACAGTGGCGGGGAGAGGGGCAGATACAGTGTTGGGGAGAGGGGCAAATACAGTGTCGGGGAGATAGGCAGACCCAGTGTGTGGGAGATAGGCAGATACAGTGTAGGGGAGAGGGGCAGATACAGTGTAAGGGAGAGGGCAGATACAGTGGCGGGGAGAGGGCAGATACAGTGTAGGGGAGAGAGGCAAATGTAGTGTGAGGGAGAGGGGCTGTTTCAGTTTATGGGAGATAGGCAGATACAGTGTAGGGGAGAGGGGCAGTTACAGTGTAGGGGAGAGGGGCAGTTACAGTGTAGGGGAGGGAGGCAGATACAGTTTAGGTTAGAGGGGCAGCTACAGTGTAGGGGAGAGGGGCAGATACAGTGGCGGGGAGAGGGGCAGATACAGTGTAGGGGAGAGGGGCAGATACAGTGTTGGGGAGAGGGGCAAATACAGTGTCGGGGTGATAGGCAGATACAGTGTAGGGGAGAGGGGCAGATACAGTGTCAGAAAGAGGGGCAGATACAGTTTAGGAGAGAGAGGCAGATACAGTGTAGGGGAGAGGGGCAGTTACAGTGTATGGGAGATAGGCAGATACAGTGTAGGGTAGAGGCGCAGTTACAGTGTAGGGGAGATAGGCAGATACAGTGTAGGGGAGAGGGGCAGATACAGTGCAGGGGGGAGAGGCAGATACCGTGTAGGGGAGTGGTGCAGATACAGTGTAGGGGAGAGGGGCAGACACAGTGTAGGGGAGAGAGCAAATAGTGCAGATACAGTGTAGGGGAGAGGGCAGATACAGTGTAGGGGAGAGGGACAGGTACAGTGTAGGGGAGAGGGGCAGATACAGTGTAGGGGAGAGGGGCAGATACAGTGTAGGGGAGATAGGCAGATACAGTGTAGGGGAGAGGGGCAGATACAGTGTCGGGGAAAGGGGCTGTTACAGTGTCGGGGAGAGGGCAGATACAGTGTAGGGGAGAGGGCAGATACAGTGTAGGTGAGAGGGGCAGATACAGTGTAGGAAAAAGGGGCAGATACAGTGTTGGGGAGAGGGCAGATACAGTGTAGGGGGAAGAGGCAGATACAGTGTAGGGGAGAGGGGCAGATACAGTGCAGGGGGGAGAGGCAGATACCGTGTAGGGGAGTGGTGCAGATACAGTGTAGGGGAGAGGGGCAGACACAGTGTAGGGGAGAGAGCAAATAGTGCAGATACAGTGTAGGGGAGAGGGCAGATACAGTATAGGGGAGAGGGGCAGGTACAGTGTAGGGGAGAGGGGCAGGTACAGTGTAGGGGAGAGGGGCAGGTACAGTGTAGGGGAGAGGGGCAGATACAGTGTAGGAAAAAGGGGCAGATACAGTGTTAGGGAGAGGCAGCTACAGTGTAGGGGAGAGGGGCAGATACAGTGTAGGGGAGATAGGCAGATACAGTGTAGGGGAGATAGGCAGATACAGTGTAGGGGAGAGGGGCAGATACAGTGTAGGGGAGAGGGGCAGTTACAGTGTAGGGGAGAGGGCAAATACAGTGTAGGGGTGAGGGGCAGATACAATGTAGGGGTGAAGGGCAGATACATTGCAGCGAAGATAGGCAGATACAGTGTAGGGGAGAGGGCAGATACAGTGTCGGGGGGGGAGAGGCAGATACAGTGTCGGGGCGAGGGGCAGATACAGTGTAGGGGAGAGGGGCAGATACAGTGTAGGGGAGATAGGCAGATACAGTGTAGGGGAGAGGGGCAGATACAGTGTCGGGGATAGGGGCTGTTACCTTGTAGGGGAGAGGGCAGATACAGTGTAGGGGAGAGGGCAGATACAGTGTAGGGGAGAGGGGCAGATACAGTGTAGGAAAAAGGGGCAGATACAGTGTAGGGGAGAGGGGCAGATACAGTGTAGGGGAGATAGGCAGATACAGTGTAGGGGAGAGGGGCAGATACAGTGTCGGGGAAAGGGGCTGTTACAGTGTCGGGGAGAGGGCAGATACAGTGTAGGGGAGAGGGCAGATACAGTGTAGGTGAGAGGGGCAGATACAGTGTAGGAAAAAGGGGCAGATACAGTGTTGGGGAGAGGGCAGATACAGTGTAGGGGGAAGAGGCAGATACAGTGTAGGGGAGAGGGGCAGATACAGTGCAGGGGGGAGAGGCAGATACCGTGTAGGGGAGTGGTGCAGATACAGTGTAGGGGAGAGGGGCAGACACAGTGTAGGGGAGAGAGCAAATAGTGCAGATACAGTGTAGGGGAGAGGGCAGATACAGTATAGGGGAGAGGGGCAGGTACAGTGTAGGGGAGAGGGGCAGGTACAGTGTAGGGGAGAGGGGCAGGTACAGTGTAGGGGAGAGGGGCAGATACAGTGTAGGAAAAAGGGGCAGATACAGTGTTAGGGAGAGGCAGCTACAGTGTAGGGGAGAGGGGCAGATACAGTGTAGGGGAGATAGGCAGATACAGTGTAGGGGAGATAGGCAGATACAGTGTAGGGGAGAGGGGCAGATACAGTGTAGGGGAGAGGGGCAGTTACAGTGTAGGGGAGAGGGCAAATACAGTGTAGGGGTGAGGGGCAGATACAATGTAGGGGTGAAGGGCAGATACATTGCAGCGAAGATAGGCAGATACAGTGTAGGGGAGAGGGCAGATACAGTGTCGGGGGGGAGAGGCAGATACAGTGTCGGGGCGAGGGGCAGATACAGTGTAGGGGAGAGGGGCAGATACAGTGTAGGGGAGATAGGCAGATACAGTGTAGGGGAGAGGGGCAGATACAGTGTCGGGGATAGGGGCTGTTACCTTGTAGGGGAGAGGGCAGATACAGTGTAGGGGAGAGGGCAGATACAGTGTAGGGGAGAGGGGCAGATACAGTGTAGGAAAAAGGGGCAGATACAGTGTTGGGGAGAGGGCAGATACAGTGTAGGGGGAAGAGGCAGATACAGCATTGGAAAGAGGGGCAGATGCAGTGTCAGGGAAATAGGCAGATACAGTGTGGGGGAGATAGGCAGATACAATGTAGGGGAGAGGGGCAGATACAGTGTAGGGGAGAGGGGCAGTTACAGTGTAGGGGAGAGGGCAAATACAGTGTAGGGGTGAGGGGCAGATACAATGTAGGGGTGAAGGGCAGATACATTGCAGCGAAGATAGGCGGATACAGTGTAGGGGAGAGGGCAGATACAGTGTCGGGGGGGAGAGGCAGATACAGTGTCGGGGCGAGGGGCAGATACAGTGTAGGGGAGAGGGGCAGATACAGTGTAGGGGAGATAGGCAGATACAGTGTAGGGGAGAGGGGCAGATACAGTGTCGGGGATAGGGGCTGTTACCTTGTAGGGGAGAGGGCAGATACAGTGTAGAGGAGAGGGCAGATACAGTGTAGGGGAGAGGGGCAGATACAGTGTAGGAAAAAGGGGCAGATACAGTGTTGGGGAGAGGGCAGATACAGTGTAGGGGGAAGAGGCAGATACAGCATTGGAAAGAGGGGCAGATGCAGTGTCAGGGAAATAGGCAGATACAGTGTGGGGGAGATAGGCAGATACAATGTAGGGGAGAGGGGCAGATACAGTGTAGGGGGGAGGGGCAGATACAGTGTAGGGGAGAGGGCAGATACAGTGTCGGGGCGAGGGGCAGATACAATGTAGGGGTGAGGGGCAGATACATTGCAGGGAAGATACTCAGATACAGTGTAGGGGAGAGGGCAGATACAGTGTCGGTGGGGAGAGGCAGATACAGCGTAGGGGAGAGGGGCAGACACAGTGTCGGGGAGAGGGGCAGATACAGTGCAGGGGAGAGGGCAGATACAGTGTAGTGGGGAGAGGCAGATACAGTGTAGGGGAGAGGGCAGATATAGTGTAGGGCGAGGGCAGATACAGTTTAGGGGCGAGAGACAGATACAGTGTAGTTGCGAGGGGCAGATACGGTGTAGGGGAGAGGGGAAGTTACAGTATAGGGGAGAGGGCAGATACAGTGTAGGGGAGAGGGCAGATACAGTGTCGGGGAGAGGGGCAGATACAGTGTAGGGGAGAGCAGCAGATGCAGTGTCGGAGGGGAGAGGCAGATACAGTGTAGGAAAGAGGGGCAGATACAGTGTAGGAAAAAGGGGCAGATACAGTGTTGGGGAGAGGGCAGATACGGTGTAGGGAGAAGAGGCAGATACAGCGTTGGAAAGAGGGGCAGATGCAGTGTCAGGGAAATAGGCAGATACAGTGTGGGGGAGATAGGCAGATACAATGTAGGGGAGAGGGGCAGATACAGTGTAGGGTAGAGGGGCAGATACAGTGTAGGGGAGAGGGCAGATACAGTGTAGGGGCGAGGGGCAGATACAATGTAGGGGTGAGGGGCAGATACATTGCAGGGAAGATACTCAGATACAGTGTAGGGAAGAGGGCAGATACAGTGTCGGGGGGGATAGGCAGATACAGTGTAGGGGCGAGGGGCAGATACAGTGTAGGGGAGAGGGGCAGATACAGTGTAGGGGTGAGTGCAGATACAATGTAGGGGAGAGGGCAGATACAGTGTCGGGGCGAGGGCCAGATACAGTATAGGGGAGAGGGGCAGTTACAGTGTAGGGGAGAGGGGCAGATACAGTGTAGGGGAGAGAGGCAGATACAGTGTAGGGGAGAGGGCAGATACAGTGTAGGGCGAGGGGCAGATACAATGTAGGGGTGAGAGGCAGATACATTGCAGGGAAGATAGGCTGATACAGTGTAGGGGAGAGGGCAGATACAGTGTTGGTGGGGAGAGGCAGATACAGCGTTGGGGCGAGGGGCAGATACAGTGTAGGGGAGAGGGGCAGATACAGTGTAGGGGAGATAGACAGATAAAGTGTAGGGGAGAGAGGCAGATACAGTGTAGGGGAGAGGGGCAGATACATTGTAGGGGAGAGGGGCAGATACAGTGTAGGGGAGAGAGGCAAATGTAGTGTCAGGGAGAGGGGCTGTTTCAGTTTATGGGAGATAGGCAGATACAGCGTAGGGGCGAGGGGCAGATACAGTGTAGGGGAGAGGGGCAGATACAGTGTAGGGGAGAGAGGCAAATGTAGTGTCAGGGAGAGGGGCTGTTTCAGTTTATGGGAGATAGGCAGATACAGCGTAGGGGCGAGGGGCAGATACAGTGTAGGGGAGAGGGCAGATACAGTGTAGGGGAGAGAGGCAAATGTAGTGTCAGGGAGAGGGGCTGTTTCAGTTTATGGGAGATAGGCAGATACAGTGTAGGGGAGAGGGGCAGTTACAGTGTAGGGGAGAGGGGCAGTTACAGTGTAGGGGAGGGAGGCAGATACAGTTTAGGTTAGAGGGGCAGATACAGTGTAGGGGAGAGGGGCAGATACAGTGGCGGGGAGAGGGGCAGATACAGTGTTGGGGAGAGGGGCAAATACAGTGTCGGGGAGATAGGCAGACCCAGTGTGTGGGAGATAGGCAGATACAGTGTAGGGGAGAGGGGCAGATACAGTGTAAGGGAGAGGGCAGATACAGTGGCGGGGAGAGGGCAGATACAGTGTAGGGGAGAGAGGCAAATGTAGTGTGAGGGAGAGGGGCTGTTTCAGTTTATGGGAGATAGGCAGATACAGTGTAGGGGAGAGGGGCAGTTACAGTGTAGGGGAGAGGGGCAGTTACAGTGTAGGGGAGGGAGGCAGATACAGTTTAGGTTAGAGGGGCAGCTACAGTGTAGGGGAGAGGGGCAGATACAGTGGCGGGGAGAGGGGCAGATACAGTGTAGGGGAGAGGGGCAGATACAGTGTTGGGGAGAGGGGCAAATACAGTGTCGGGGTGATAGGCAGATACAGTGTAGGGGAGAGGGGCAGATACAGTGTCAGAAAGAGGGGCAGATACAGTTTAGGAGAGAGAGGCAGATACAGTGTAGGGGAGAGGGGCAGTTACAGTGTATGGGAGATAGGCAGATACAGTGTAGGGTAGAGGCGCAGTTACAGTGTAGGGGAGATAGGCAGATACAGTGTAGGGGAGAGGGGCAGATACAGTGCAGGGGGGAGAGGCAGATACCGTGTAGGGGAGTGGTGCAGATACAGTGTAGGGGAGAGGGGCAGACACAGTGTAGGGGAGAGAGCAAATAGTGCAGATACAGTGTAGGGGAGAGGGCAGATACAGTGTAGGGGAGAGGGACAGGTACAGTGTAGGGGAGAGGGGCAGATACAGTGTAGGGGAGAGGGGCAGATACAGTGTAGGGGAGATAGGCAGATACAGTGTAGGGGAGAGGGGCAGATACAGTGTCGGGGAAAGGGGCTGTTACAGTGTCGGGGAGAGGGCAGATACAGTGTAGGGGAGAGGGCAGATACAGTGTAGGTGAGAGGGGCAGATACAGTGTAGGAAAAAGGGGCAGATACAGTGTTGGGGAGAGGGCAGATACAGTGTAGGGGGAAGAGGCAGATACAGTGTAGGGGAGAGGGGCAGATACAGTGCAGGGGGGAGAGGCAGATACCGTGTAGGGGAGTGGTGCAGATACAGTGTAGGGGAGAGGGGCAGACACAGTGTAGGGGAGAGAGCAAATAGTGCAGATACAGTGTAGGGGAGAGGGCAGATACAGTATAGGGGAGAGGGGCAGGTACAGTGTAGGGGAGAGGGGCAGGTACAGTGTAGGGGAGAGGGGCAGGTACAGTGTAGGGGAGAGTGGCAGATACAGTGTAGGAAAAAGGGGCAGATACAGTGTTAGGGAGAGGCAGCTACAGTGTAGGGGAGAGGGGCAGATACAGTGTAGGGGAGATAGGCAGATACAGTGTAGGGGAGATAGGCAGATACAGTGTAGGGGAGAGGGGCAGATACAGTGTAGGGGAGAGGGGCAGTTACAGTGTAGGGGAGAGGGCAAATACAGTGTAGGGGTGAGGGGCAGATACAATGTAGGGGTGAAGGGCAGATACATTGCAGCGAAGATAGGCAGATACAGTGTAGGGGAGAGGGCAGATACAGTGTCGGGGGGGAGAGGCAGATACAGTGTCGGGGCGAGGGGCAGATACAGTGTAGGGGAGAGGGGCAGATACAGTGTAGGGGAGATAGGCAGATACAGTGTAGGGGAGAGGGGCAGATACAGTGTCGGGGATAGGGGCTGTTACCTTGTAGGGGAGAGGGCAGATACAGTGTAGGGGAGAGGGCAGATACAGTGTAGGGGAGAGGGGCAGATACAGTGTAGGAAAAAGGGGCAGATACAGTGTTGGGGAGAGGGCAGATACAGTGTAGGGGGAAGAGGCAGATACAGCATTGGAAAGAGGGGCAGATGCAGTGTCAGGGAAATAGGCAGATACAGTGTGGGGGAGATAGGCAGATACAATGTAGGGGAGAGGGGCAGATACAGTGTAGGGGAGAGGGGCAGTTACAGTGTAGGGGAGAGGGCAAATACAGTGTAGGGGTGAGGGGCAGATACAATGTAGGGGTGAAGGGCAGATACATTGCAGCGAAGATAGGCGGATACAGTGTAGGGGAGAGGGCAGATACAGTGTCGGGGGGGAGAGGCAGATACAGTGTCGGGGCGAGGGGCAGATACAGTGTAGGGGAGAGGGGCAGATACAGTGTAGGGGAGATAGGCAGATACAGTGTAGGGGAGAGGGGCAGATACAGTGTCGGGGATAGGGGCTGTTACCTTGTAGGGGAGAGGGCAGATACAGTGTAGGGGAGAGGGCAGATACAGTGTAGGGGAGAGGGGCAGATACAGTGTAGGAAAAAGGGGCAGATACAGTGTTGGGGAGAGGGCAGATACAGTGTAGGGGGAAGAGGCAGATACAGCATTGGAAAGAGGGGCAGATGCAGTGTCAGGGAAATAGGCAGATACAGTGTGGGGGAGATAGGCAGATACAATGTAGGGGAGAGGGGCAGATACAGTGTAGGGGGGAGGGGCAGATACAGTGTAGGGGAGAGGGCAGATACAGTGTCGGGGCGAGGGGCAGATACAATGTAGGGGTGAGGGGCAGATACATTGCAGGGAAGATACTCAGATACAGTGTAGGGGAGAGGGCAGATACAGTGTCGGTGGGGAGAGGCAGATACAGCGTAGGGGAGAGGGGCAGACACAGTGTCGGGGAGAGGGGCAGATACAGTGCAGGGGAGAGGGCAGATACAGTGTAGTGGGGAGAGGCAGATACAGTGTAGGGGAGAGGGCAGATATAGTGTAGGGCGAGGGCAGATACAGTTTAGGGGCGAGAGACAGATACAGTGTAGTTGCGAGGGGCAGATACGGTGTAGGGGAGAGGGGAAGTTACAGTATAGGGGAGAGGGCAGATACAGTGTAGGGGAGAGGGCAGATACAGTGTCGGGGAGAGGGGCAGATACAGTGTAGGGGAGAGCAGCAGATGCAGTGTCGGAGGGGAGAGGCAGATACAGTGTAGGAAAGAGGGGCAGATACAGTGTAGGAAAAAGGGGCAGATACAGTGTTGGGGAGAGGGCAGATACGGTGTAGGGAGAAGAGGCAGATACAGCGTTGGAAAGAGGGGCAGATGCAGTGTCAGGGAAATAGGCAGATACAGTGTGGGGGAGATAGGCAGATACAATGTAGGGGAGAGGGGCAGATACAGTGTAGGGTAGAGGGGCAGATACAGTGTAGGGGAGAGGGCAGATACAGTGTAGGGGCGAGGGGCAGATACAATGTAGGGGTGAGGGGCAGATACATTGCAGGGAAGATACTCAGATACAGTGTAGGGAAGAGGGCAGATACAGTGTCGGGGGGGATAGGCAGATACAGTGTAGGGGCGAGGGGCAGATACAGTGTAGGGGAGAGGGGCAGATACAGTGTAGGGGTGAGTGCAGATACAATGTAGGGGAGAGGGCAGATACAGTGTCGGGGCGAGGGCCAGATACAGTATAGGGGAGAGGGGCAGTTACAGTGTAGGGGAGAGGGGCAGATACAGTGTAGGGGAGAGAGGCAGATACAGTGTAGGGGAGAGGGCAGATACAGTGTAGGGCGAGGGGCAGATACAATGTAGGGGTGAGAGGCAGATACATTGCAGGGAAGATAGGCTGATACAGTGTAGGGGAGAGGGCAGATACAGTGTTGGTGGGGAGAGGCAGATACAGCGTTGGGGCGAGGGGCAGATACAGTGTAGGGGAGAGGGGCAGATACAGTGTAGGGGAGATAGACAGATAAAGTGTAGGGGAGAGAGGCAGATACAGTGTAGGGGAGAGGGGCAGATACATTGTAGGGGAGAGGGGCAGATACAGTGTAGGGGAGAGAGGCAAATGTAGTGTCAGGGAGAGGGGCTGTTTCAGTTTATGGGAGATAGGCAGATACAGCGTAGGGGCGAGGGGCAGATACAGTGTAGGGGAGAGGGGCAGATACAGTGTAGGGGAGATAGACAGATAAAGTGTAGGGGAGAGAGGCAGATACAGTGTCGGGGAGATAGGCAGACCCAGTGTGTGGGAGATAGGCAGATACAGTGTCGGGGAGAGGGGCAGATACAGTGCAAGGAAGAGGGCAGATACAGTGCACGGGAGAGGGCAGATACAATGTATGAAAGAGGGGCTGATACAGTGTAATGGAGAGAAGCAAATGTAGTGTAGGGGAGAGGGGCAGTTTCAGTGTAGGGGAGATAGGCAGATACAGTGTAGGGGAGGGAGGCAGATACAGTTTAGGGTAGAGGGGCAAATACAGTGTAGGGGAGAGGGGCAGATACAGTGTAGGGGAGGGAGGCAGATACAGTTTAGGGTAGAGGGGCAAATACAGTGTAGGGGAGAGGGGCAGATACAGTGTAGGAAAAAGGGGCAGATACAGTTTAGGGGAGAGGGCAGATACAGTGTAGGGGAGAGGGGCAGATACAGTCGGAAAAAGTGGCAGATACAGTGTTGGGGAGAGGCCAGGTACAGTGTAGTGGGAAGAGGCAGATGCAGCGTAGGAAAGAGGGGCAGATGCAGTGTAGGAAAGAGAGGCAGATACAGTGTAGGGGAGAGGGGCAGTTACAGTGTAGGGGAGAGGGGCAGTTACAGTGTAGGGTAGATAGGCAGATACAGTGTAGGGGAGAGGGGCAGATACAGTGTAGGGGAGTGAGGCAGATACAGTTAAAGGTAGAGGGGCAGATATAGTGTAGGGGAGAGGCAGATACAGTGGCGGTGAGAGGGGCAGATACAGTGTAGGGGAGAGGGGCAGATACAGTGTAGGGGGGATAGGCAGATACAGTGTAGGGGAGAGGGGCAGACACAGTGTAGGGGAGAGGGGCAGTTACAGTGTAGGGGAGAGGGCAGATACAGTGTAGGTGGGAGGGGCAGATACTGTGTAGGAAAAAGGGGCAGATACAGTGTTAGGGAGAGGCAGCTACAGTGTAGGGGAGAGGGGCAGATACAGTGTAGGGGAGATAGGCAGATACAGTGTAGGGGAGATAGGCAGATACAGTGTAGGGGAGAGGGGCAGATACAGTGTAGGGGAGAGGGGCAGTTACAGTGTAGGGGAGAGGGCAAATACAGTTTAGGGGAGAGGGCAGATACAGTGTAGGTGGGAGGGGCAGATACTGTGTAGGAAAAAGGGGCCGATACAGTGTTAGGGAGAGGGCAGATACAGTGTAGTGGGAAGAGGCAGATACAGCATAGGAAAGAGGGGCAGATACAGTGTAGGGGCGAGAGGCAGATACAGTGTTGGGGAGATAGGCAGATACAGTGTAGCGGAGAGGGGCCGATACAGTGTAGGGGAGAGGGCAGATACAGTGTATGAAAGAGGGGAGATACAGTGTAGGGGAGAGAGGCAAATGCAGTGTAGGGGAGAGAGGCAGTTTCAGTGTAGGGGAGATAGGCAGATACAGTGTAGGGGAGGGAGTTAGTTACAGTTTATGGAAGAGGGGCAGATACTGTGTAGCGGAGAGGGGCAGATACAGTGTAGGAGGGAGGCAGATGCAGTGTAGGGGAGAGGCAGATACAGTGTAGGGGAGATAGGCAGACACAGTGTAGGGGAGAGGGGCAGATACAGTGTAGGGGAGAGGGGCAGATACAGTGTAGGGGAGAGTCAGATACAGTGTGGGAGAGGCAGATACAGTGTAGGGGAGACAGGCAGACACAGTGTAGGGGAGAGGGGCAGATACAGTGTCTGAAAAAGGGGCAGACACAGTGTTGGGGAGAGGGCAGATACAGTGTAGGGGGAAGAGGCAGATACAGTGTAGGAAAGAGGGGCAGATTCAGTGTAGGGGAGATAGGCAGATACAGTGTAGGGGAGAAGGGCAGATACAGTGCAGGGGAGATAGGCAGATACAGTGTCGGGGAGAGGGCAGATACAGTGTAGAGGGGAGAGTCAGATACAGTGTAGGGGAGAGGGGCAGTTACAGTGTCGGGGAGATGGGCAGATACAGTGTAGGAGAGAGGGGCAGATACATTGTGGGGGAGAGGGCAGATACAGTGTAGGGTGGAGAGGCAGATACAGTGTAGGGGCGAGGTGCAGATACAATGTAGGCCAGAGGGGCAAATACAGTGCAGGGAAGATATGCAGATACAGTGTTGGGGAGAGAGCAGATACAGTGTCGGGGGGGAGAGGCAGATACTGTGTAGGGGCGAGGGGCAGATACAGTGTCGGGGAGAGGGGCAGATACAGTGTTGGGGAGATTGGCAGATACAGTGTAGGGGAGAGGGGCAGTTACAGTGTAGGGGAGAGGGCAGATACAGTTTAGGGGAGAGCGCAGATACAGTGTAGGTGAGAGGGCATATACAGTGCAGGGGAGAGGGCAGATACAGTGTAGGGGAGAGGGGCAGATACAGTTTAGGGGAGAGAGGCATATACAGTGTAGGGGAGAGGGGCAGATACAGTGTAGGGGAGAGGGGCAGATACAGTGTATGGGAGAGAGCCGATACAGTGTAGGGGAGAGGGGCAGATACAGTGTAGCGGTGAGGGCAGATGCAGTGTAGGGGAGAGAGGCAGTTACAGTGTAGGGGAGAGGGGCAGTTACAGTGTAGAGGAGAGGGGCAGATTCAGTGTAGGGGAGAGGACCAGATACAATATATAGGAGAGGGCAGATGCAGTGTAGGGGGGAGAGGCAGATACAGTGTAGGGGAGAGGGGCAGATACAATGTGGGGGAGAGGGACAGATACAGTGCAGGGAAGATAGGCAGATACAGTGTAGGGGAGAGGCCAGATACACTGTCGGGGGGAGAGGCAGATACAGTGTAGGGGCAAGGGGCAGATACAGTGTAGAGGAGAGGGGCAGATACAGTGTAGGGGGGATAGGCAGATACAGTGTAGGGGAGAGGGGCAGACACAGTGTAGGGGAGAGGGGCAGTTACAGTGTAGGGGAGAGGGCAGATACAGTGTAGGTGGGAGGGGCAGATACTGTGTAGGAAAAAGGGGCAGATACAGTGTTAGGGAGAGGGCAGATACAGTGTAGTGGGACGAGGCAGATACAGCGTAGGAAAGAGGGGCAGATACAGTGTAGGGGAGAGAGGCAGATACAGTGTTGGGGAGATAGGCAGATACAGTGTAGCAGAGAGGGGCAGATACAGTGTAGGGGAGAGGGCAGGTACAGTGTATAAAACAGGGGCAGATACAGTGTAGGGGAGAGAGGCAAATGCAGTGTAGGGGAGAGAGGCAGTTTCAGTGTCGGGGAGATAGGCAGATACAGTGTAGGGGAGGGAGTTAGATACAGTTTATGGAAGAGGGGCAGATACAGTGTAGGGGAGAGGGGCAGATTCAGTGTAGGGGAGTGGGGCAGATACAGTATAGGGGAGAGGGCAGATGCAGTGTAGGGGGGAGAGGCAGATACAGTGTAGTGGCGAGGGGCAGATACAATGTAGGGGAGATAGGCAGATACAGTGTAGGGGAGAGGGGCAGATACAGTGTAGGGGAGAGGGGCAGTTACAGTGTAGGGGAGAGGGGCAGATACAGTGTAGGGGAGGGAGTTAGTTACAGTTTATGGAAGAGGGGCAGATACTGTGTAGCGGAGAGGGGCAGATACAGTGGCGGTGAGAGGGGCAGATACAGTGTATGGGAGAGGGGCAGATACAATGTTGGGGAGAGGGGCAGATACAGTGTCGGGTAGAGGGTCAGTTACAGTGTAGGGGAGAGGGGCAATAACAGTGTAGGGGAGATAGGCAGATACAGTGTAGGGGAGGGAGTTAGATACAGTTTATGGAAGAGGGGCAGATACAGTGTAGGGGAAAGGGGCAGATACAGTGGCGGTGAGAGGGGCAGATACAATGTAGGGGAGAGGGACAGATACAGTGTTGGGGAGAGGGGCAAATACAGTGTAGGGGGATAGTCAGATACAATGTAGGGGAGATAGGCAGATACAGTGTAGGGGAGAGGGGCAGATACAGTATAGGGGAGAGGGGCAGATACAGTGCAGGGGAGTGTGGCAGATACAGTTCAGGGTAGAGGGGTAGATACTGTGTAGGGGAGAGGGGCAGATACAGTGTAGGAGGGAGGCAGATGCAGTGTAGGGGAGAGGCAGACACAGTGTAGGGGAGAGGGGCAGATACAGTGTAGGGGAGAGGGGCAGATACAGTGTAGGGGAGAGTCAGATACAGTGTGGGAGAGGCAGATACAGTGTAGGGGAGACAGGCAGACACAGTGTAGGGGAGAGGGGCAGATACAGTGTCGGAAAAAGGGGCAGACACAGTGTTGGGGAGAGGGCAGATACAGTGTAGGGGGAAGAGGCAGATACAGTGTAGGAAAGAGGGGCAGATTCAGTGTAGGGGAGATAGGCAGATACAGTGTAGGGGAGAAGGGCAGATACAGTGCAGGGTAGATAGGCAGATACAGTGTCGGGGAGAGGGGCAGATACATTGTAGGGGAGAGGGCAGATACAGTGTAGGGTGGAGAGGCAGATACAGTGTAGAGGGGAGAGTCAGATACAGTGTAGGGGAGAGGGGCAGTTACAGTGTCGAGGAGATGGGCAGATACAGTGTAGGAGAGAGGGGCAGATACATTGTAGGGGAGAGGGCAGATACAGTGTAGGGTGGAGAGGCAGATACAGTGTAGGGGCGAGGTGCAGATACAATGTAGGCCAGAGGGGCAAATACAGTGCAGGGAAGATATGCAGATACAGTGTTGGGGAGAGAGCAGATACAGTGTCGGGGGGGAGAGGCAGATACTGTGTAGGGGCGAGGGGCAGATACAGTGTAGGGGAGAGGGGCAGATACAGTGTTGGGGAGATTGGCAGATACAGTGTAGGGGAGAGGGGCAGTTACAGTGTAGGGGAGAGGGCAGATACAGTTTAGGGGAGAGAGCAGATACAGTGTAGGTGAGAGGGCATATACAGCGCAGGGGAGAGGGCAGATACAGTGTAGGGGAGAGGGGCAGATACAGTTTAGGGGAGAGAGGCATATACAGTGTAGGGGAGAGGGGCAGATACAGTGTAGGGGAGAGGGGCAGATACAGTGTATGGGAGAGAGCCGATACAGTGTAGGGGAGAGGGGCAGATACAGTGTAGCGGTGAGGGCAGATGCAGTGTAGGGGAGAGAGGCAGTTACAGTGTAGGGGAGAGGGGCAGTTACAGTGTAGGGGAGAGGGGCAGATTCAGTGTAGGGGAGAGGACCAGATACAATATATAGGAGAGGGCAGATGCAGTGTAGGGGGGAGAGGCAGATACAGTGTAGGGGAGAGGGGCAGATACAATGTGGGGGAGAGGGACAGATACAGTGCAGGGAAGATAGGCAGATACAGTGTAGAGGAGAGGCCAGATACACTGTCGGGGGGAGAGGCAGATACAGTGTAGGGGCAAGGGGCAGATACAGTGTAGGGGAGAGGGGCAGTTACAGTGTAGGGGAGAGGGCAGATACAGTGAAGGTGGGAGGGGCAGATACTGTGTAGGAAAAAGGGGCAGATACAGTGTTAGGGAGAGGACAGATACAGTGTAGTGGGACGAGGCAGATACAGCGTAGGAAAGAGGGGCAGATACAGTGTAGGGGAGAGAGGCAGATACAGTGTTGGGGAGATAGGCAGATACAGTGCAGCAGAGAGGGGCAGATACAGTGTAGGGGAGAGGGCAGGTACAGTGTATGAAAGAGGGGCAGATACAGTGTAGGGGAGAGAGGCAAATGCAGTGTAGGGGAGAGAGGCAGTTTCAGTGTCGGGGAGATAGGCAGATACAGTGTAGGGGAGGGAGTTAGATACAGTTTATGGAAGAGGGGCAGATACAGTATAGGGGAGAGGGGCAGATTCAGTGTAGGGGAGTGGGGCAGATACAGTATAGGGGAGAGGGCAGATGCAGTGTAGGGGGGAGAGGCAGATACAGTGTAGTGGCGAGGGGCAGATACAATGTAGGGGAGAGGGGCAGATACAGTGCAGGGAAGATAGGCAGATACAGTGTAGGGGAGAGGGCAGATACAGTGTCGGGGGGGAGGCAGATACAGTGTAGGGGCGAGGGGCAGATACAGTGTAGGGGAGAGGGACAGATACAGTGTAGGGGAGATAGGCAGATACAGTGTAGGGGAGAGGGGCAGATACAGTGTAGGGGAGAGGGGCAGTTACAGTGTAGGGGAGAGGGCAAATACAGTTTAGGGGAGAGGGCAGATACAGTGTAGGTGGCAGGGGCAGATACTGTGTAGGAAAAAGGGGCCGATACAGTGTTAGGGAGAGGGCAGATACAGTGTAGTGGGAAGAGGCAGATACAGCATAGGAAAGAGGGGCAGATACAGTGTAGGGGTGAGAGGCAGATACAGTGTTGGGGAGATAGGCAGATACAGTGTAGCGGAGAGGGGCCGATACAGTGTAGGGGAGAGGGCAGATACAGTGTATGAAAGAGGGGAGATACAGTGTAGGGGAGAGAGGCAAATGCAGTGTAGGGGAGAGAGGCAGTTTCAGTGTAGGGGAGATAGGCAGATACAGTGTAGGGGAGGGAGTTAGTTACAGTTTATGGAAGAGGGGCAGATACTGTGTAGCGGAGAGGGGCAGATACAGTGGCAGTGAGAGGGGCAGATACAGTGTAGGGGAGAGGGGCAGATACAGTGTTGGGGAGGGAGTTAGATACAGTTTATGGAAGAGGGGCAGATACAGTGTAGGGGAGAGGGGCAGATAAAGTGGCGGTGAGAGGGGCAGATACAGTGTATGGGAGAGGGGCAGATACAATGTTGGGGAGAGGGGCAGATACAGTGTCGGGTAGAGGGTCAGTTACAGTGTAGGGGAGAGGGGCAATAACAGTGTAGGGGAGATAGGCAGATACAGTGTAGGGGAGGGAGTTAGATACAGTTTATGGAAGAGGGGCAGATACAGTGTAGGGGAGAGGGGCAGATACAGTGGCGGTGAAGGGGGCAGATACAATGTAGGGGAGAGGGACAGATACAGTGTTGGGGAGAGGGACAAATACAGTGTAGGGGGATAGTCAGATACAATGTAGGGGAGATAGGCAGATACAGTGTAGGGGAGAGGGGCAGATACAGTGTAGGGGAGAGGGGCAGATACAGTGCAGGGGAGGGTGGCAGATACAGTTCAGGGTAGAGGGGTAGATACTGTGTAGGGGAGAGGGGCAGATACAGTGTAGGAGGGAGGCAGATGCAGTGTAGGGGAGAGGCAGATACAGTGTAGGGGAGATAGGCAGACACAGTGTAGGGGAGAGGGGCAGATACAGTGTAGGGGAGAGGGGCAGATACAGTGTAGGGGAGAGTCAGATACAGTGTGGGAGAGGCAGATACAGTGTAGGGGAGAAAGGCAGACACAGTGTAGGGGAGAGGGGCTGATACAGTGTCGGAAAAAGGGGCAGACACAGTGTTGGGGAGAGGGCAGATACAGTGTAGGGGGAAGAGGCAGATACAGTGTTGGAAAGAGGGGCAGATTCAGTGTCGGGGAGATAGGCAGATACAGTGTAGGGGAGAAGGGCAGATACAGTGCAGGGGAGATAGGCAGATACAATGTCGGGGAGAGGGCAGATACAGTGTAGGGGAGAGGGCAGATACAGTGTAGGGGAGAGGGGCAGATACAATGTAGGAAAAAGGGGCAGATACAGTGTTGGGGAGAGGGCAGATACAGTGTAAGGGGAAGAGGCAGATACAGTGTAGGGGCGAGGGGCAGAAACAATGTAGGGGAGAGGGCAGATACAGTGCAGGGAAGATAGGCAGATACAATGTAGGGGAGAGGGCAGATACAGTGTCGGGGGAAGAGGCAGATACAGTGTAGGGGAGGGGGCAGATACAGTGATGAGGAAAGGGGCAGTTACAGTGTAGGGGAGAGGGCAGATACAGTTTAGGGGAGAGGGCAGATACAGTGTAGGGGAGAGGGGCAGATACAGTCGGAAAAAGTGGCAGATACAGTGTTGGGGAGAGGGCAGGTACAGTGTAGTGGGAAGAGGCAGATGCAGCGTAGGAAAGAGGGGCAGATGCAGTGTAGGGGAGAGGGGCAGATACAATGTTGGGGAGAGGGGCAGATACAGTGTCGGGTAGAGGGTCAGTTACAGTGTAGGGGAGAGGGGCAATAACAGTGTAGGGGAGATAGGCAGATACAGTGTAGGGGAGGGAGTTAGATACAGTTTATGGAAGAGGGGCAGATACAGTGTAGGGGAGAGGGGCAGATACAGTGGCGGTGAGAGGGGCAGATACAATGTAGGGGAGAGGGACAGATACAGTGTTGGGGAGAGGGGCAAATACAGTGTAGGGGGATAGTCAGATACAATGTAGGGGAGATAGGCAGATACAGTGTAGGGGAGAGGGGCAGATACAGTATAGGGGAGAGGGGCAGATACAGTGCAGGGGAGAGGGGCAGATACAGTGTTGGGGAGATTGGCAGATACAGTGTAGGGGAGAGGGGCAGTGACAGTGTAGGGGAGAGGGCAGATACAGTTTAGGGGAGAGAGCAGATACAGTGTAGGTGAGAGGGCATATACAGTGCAGGGGAGAGGGCAGATACAGTGTAGGGGAGAGGGGCAGATACAGTTTAGGGGCGAGAGGCATATACAGTGTAGGGGAGAGGGGCAGATACAGTGTAGGGGAGAGGGGCAGATACAGTGTATGGGAGAGAGCCGATACATGTAGGGGAGAGGGGCAGATACAGTGTAGCGGTGAGGGCAAATGCAGTGTAGGGGAGAGAGGCAGTTACAGTGTAGGGGAGAGGGGCAGTTACAGTGTAGGGGAGAGGGGCAGATTCAGTGTAGGGGAGAGGACCAGATACAATATATAGGAGAGGGCAGATGCAGTGTAGGGGGGAGAGGCAGATACAGTGTAGGGGAGAGGGGCAGATACAATGTAGGGGAGAGGGACAGATACAGTGCAGGGAAGATAGGCAGATACAGTGTAGAGGAGAGGCCAGATACACTGTCGGGGGGAGAGGCAGATACAGTGTAGGGGCAAAGGGCAGATACAGTGTAGGGGAGAGGGGCAGATACAGTATAGGGGGGATAGGCAGATACAGTGTAGGGGAGAGGGGCAGACACAGTGTAGAGGAGAGGGGCAGTTACAGTGTAGGGGAGAGGGCAGATACAGTGTAGGTGGGAGGGGCAGATACTGTGTAGGAAAAAGGGGCAGATACAGTGTTAGGGAGAGGGCAGATACAGTGTAGTGGGACGAGGCAGATACAGCGTAGGAAAGAGGGGCAGATACAGTGTAGGGGAGAGAGGCAGATACAGTGTTGGGGAGATAGGCAGATACAGTGTAGCAGAGAGGGGCAGATACAGTGTAGGGGAGAGGGCAGGTACAGTGTATGAAAGAGGGGCAGATACAGTGTAGGGGAGAGAGGCAAATGCAGTGTAGGGGAGAGAGGCAGTTTCAGTGTCGGGGAGATAGGCAGATGCAGTGTAGGGGAGGGAGTTAGATACAGTTTATGGAAGAGGGGCAGATACAGTATAGGGGAGAGGGGCAGATACACTGTCGGGGGGAGAGGCAGATACAGTGTAGGGGCAAGGGGCAGATACAGTGTAGAGGAGAGGGGCAGATACAGTGTAGGGGGGATAGGCAGATACAGTGTAGGGGAGAGGGGCAGACACAGTGTAGGGGAGAGGGGCAGTTACAGTGTAGGGGAGAGGGCAGATACAGTGTAGGTGGGAGGGGCAGATACTGTGTAGGAAAAAGGGGCAGATACAGTGTTAGGGAGAGGGCAGATACAGTGTAGTGGGACGAGGCAGATACAGCGTAGGAAAGAGGGGCAGATACAGTGTAGGGGAGAGAGGCAGATACAGTGTTGGGGAGATAGGCAGATACAGTGTAGCAGAGAGGGGCAGATACAGTGTAGGGGAGAGGGCAGGTACAGTGTATAAAACAGGGGCAGATACAGTGTAGGGGAGAGAGGCAAATGCAGTGTAGGGGAGAGAGGCAGTTTCAGTGTCGGGGAGATAGGCAGATACAGTGTAGGGGAGGGAGTTAGATACAGTTTATGGAAGAGGGGCAGATACAGTGTAGGGGAGAGGGGCAGATTCAGTGTAGGGGAGTGGGGCAGATACAGTATAGGGGAGAGGGCAGATGCAGTGTCGGGGGGAGAGGCAGATACAGTGTAGTGGCGAGGGGCAGATACAATGTAGGGGAGATAGGCAGATACAGTGTAGGGGAGAGGGGCAGATACAGTGTAGGGGAGAGGGGCAGTTACAGTGTAGGGGAGAGGGGCAGATACAGTGTAGGGGAGGGAGTTAGTTACAGTTTATGGAAGAGGGGCAGATACTGTGTAGCGGAGAGGGGCAGATACAGTGGCGGTGAGAGGGGCAGATACAGTGTATGGGAGAGGGGCAGATACAATGTTGGGGAGAGGGGCAGATACAGTGTCGGGTAGAGGGTCAGTTACAGTGTAGGGGAGAGGGGCAATAACAGTGTAGGGGAGATAGGCAGATACAGTGTAGGGGAGGGAGTTAGATACAGTTTATGGAAGAGGGGCAGATACAGTGTAGGGGAAAGGGGCAGATACAGTGGCGGTGAGAGGGGCAGATACAATGTAGGGGAGAGGGACAGATACAGTGTTGGGGAGAGGGGCAAATACAGTGTAGGGGGATAGTCAGATACAATGTAGGGGAGATAGGCAGATACAGTGTAGGGGAGAGGGGCAGATACAGTATAGGGGAGAGGGGCAGATACAGTGCAGGGGAGTGTGGCAGATACAGTTCAGGGTAGAGGGGTAGATACTGTGTAGGGGAGAGGGGCAGATACAGTGTAGGAGGGAGGCAGATGCAGTGTAGGGGAGAGGCAGACACAGTGTAGGGGAGAGGGGCAGATACAGTGTAGGGCAGAGGGGCAGATACAGTGTAGGGGTGAGTCAGATACAGTGTGGGAGAGGCAGATACAGTGTAGGGGAGACAGGCAGACACAGTGTAGGGGAGAGGGGCAGATACAGTGTCGGAAAAAGGGGCAGACACAGTGTTGGGGAGAGGGCAGATACAGTGTAGGGGGAAGAGGCAGATACAGTGTAGGAAAGAGGGGCAGATTCAGTGTAGGGGAGATAGGCAGATACAGTGTAGGGGAGAAGGGCAGATACAGTGCAGGGTAGATAGGCAGATACAGTGTCGGGGAGAGGGGCAGATACATTGTAGGGGAGAGGGCAGATACAGTGTAGGGTGGAGAGGCAGATACAGTGTAGAGGGGAGAGTCAGATACAGTGTAGGGGAGAGGGGCAGTTACAGTGTCGAGGAGATGGGCAGATACAGTGTAGGAGAGAGGGGCAGATACATTGTAGGGGAGAGGGCAGATACAGTGTAGGGTGGAGAGGCAGATACTGTGTAGGGGCGAGGGGCAGATACAGTGTAGGGGAGAGGGGCAGATACAGTGTTGGGGAGATTGGCAGATACAGTGTAGGGGAGAGGGGCAGTGACAGTGTAGGGGAGAGGGCAGATACAGTTTAGGGGAGAGAGCAGATACAGTGTAGGTGAGAGGGCATATACAGTGCAGGGGAGAGGGCAGATACAGTGTAGGGGAGAGGGGCAGATACAGTTTAGGGGAGAGAGGCATATACAGAGTAGGGGAGAGGGGCAGATACAGTGTAGGGGAGAGGGGCAGATACAGTGTATGGGAGAGAGCCGATACAGTGTAGGTGAGAGGGCATATACAGTGCAGGGGAGAGGGCAGATACAGTGTAGGGGAGAGGGGCAGATACAGTTTAGGGGAGAGAGGCATATACAGTGTAGGGGAGAGGGGCAGATACAGTGTAGGGGAGAGCGGCAGATACAGTGTATGGGAGAGAGCCGATACAGTGTAGGGGAGAGGGGCAGATACAGTGTAGCGGTGAGGGCAGATGCAGTGTAGGGGAGAGAGGCAGTTACAGTGTAGGGGAGAGGGGCAGTTACAGTGTAGGGGAGAGGGGCAGATTCAGTGTAGGGGAGAGGACCAGATACAATATATAGGAGAGGGCAGATGCAGTGTAGGGGGGAGAGGCAGATACAGTGTAGGGGAGAGGGGCAGATACAATGTGGGGGAGAGGGACAGATACAGTGCAGGGAAGATAGGCAGATACAGTGTAGAGGAGAGGCCAGATACACTGTCGGGGGGAGAGGCAGATACAGTGTAGGGGCAAGGGGCAGATACAGTGTAGGGGAGAGGGGCAGTTACAGTGTAGGGGAGAGGGCAGATACAGTGAAGGTGGGAGGGGCAGATACTGTGTAGGAAAAAGGGGCAGATACAGTGTTAGGGAGAGGACAGATACAGTGTAGTGGGACGAGGCAGATACAGCGTAGGAAAG
>NC_091996.1:84297112-84482112 GCF_044704955.1 Pristiophorus japonicus | reverse complement strand
TCAGTCACTGGCGCAGTGACTGGTTTGGGCTGGAGCAGCCTTCAGAGCTAAGGGGAGGAGTTTGAAGGTGTGTGCCAAAATGCAAAGGTTGCCCGGGCCAATGTCCACCATTTTCCCTGTGGGTGGGCGGGGGAGCTGGTGCACTGGGTCCCCCAGCTTCGTGCTGGGGCCACTACCAGCTCTCATTGATACAACAGACCTGGATTCAGAAATTGGTCATATTTGCAGGTGATAGATGGGGGAGGCGGAATGGCAAGGCGATTTGCCCTTCCTTCCCTCTTTCCTTCCTTCCCTCCATCCTTCCCTCCCTTCGGTTGCCAAAACGCCGTGTCAGTGAGCGGTGCTGCAATAACCGAGGGCCCGGTTGAGAGGATCCCAGGATTACCCATGGGGCGGATTAACCACTGGAAGGATTAACCACGGGGCGGAGTAACTGTGGGCCGGATTAACCACAGGGCGGAGTAACCACGGGGCGGAGTAACCACGGGGCAGATTAACCGTGGGCCGGATTAACCACAGGGCGGAGTAACCACGGGGCGGATTAACCGTGGGGAGGAGTAACCACGGGGTGGAATAAACACGGGGCGGAGTAACCACAGGGCGGATTAACCGTGGGGAGGATTAACCATGGGGCGGAGTAACCATGGGACGGATTAACCATGGGGCGGAGTAACAGCGTGGCGGATTAACCACGGGGTGGATTAACCATGAGGCGGATTAACCACGGGGAGGATTAACCACGAGGTGGATTAACCACGAGGTGGATTAACTGCGGGGAGGATTAACGGGGCGGTTTAACCATGGGGTGGATTAATCACGGGGTGGATTAACCATGGGGAGGATTAACCACGTGGAGGATTAACCGTGGGGAGGATTAACCGTGGGGAAGATTAACCACGTGGAGGATTAACCGTGGGGAGGATTAACCACGGGGTGGATTAACCAAGGGGAGGATTAACCGAGGGGCGGTTTAACCACTAGGCAAATTAACCACGGGGAGGATTAACCGTGGGGAGGATTAACCGTGGGGAGGATTAACCACGTGGAGGATTAACCGTGGGGAGGATTAACCGTGGGGAGGATTAACCACGGGGTGGATTAACCACAGGGAGGATTAACCGCGGGGAGGATTAGCCACGGGGAGGATTAACCACAGGGAGGATTAACCGTGGGGCGGTTTAACCACTAGGCAGATTAACCGCGGGGTGGATTAACCACGGGGAGGATTAACCACGGGGAGGATTAACCACAGGGAGGATTAACCGAGGGGCGGTTTAACCACTAGGCAGATTAACCACGGGGAGGATTAACCGTGGGGAGGATGGGACTGCAGTCCCAGGCTCACCAAAGAACATCGGCTCCAAATAAATATAAGAAAAAATATAAGGCCTCCCGAGTAAGCTGAATAGAATCAACAATGAGAGGGAAACAAGACCGAGGGAAATATTGTTTATTGGACGAACGAGTACAAAACTATTTTTGCAGAGACAAGGTCTTTACTATTTATCTGTGTTATTATATTAAATATATATTAAATATATATTAATATATTATAATATATTATATTAATATATTACAGCGTAAATCCACTGTAGTAATTTGTTATTATATTTATACATTATGTGATGAACATGAACAAGTATAACTGTCGGCCCATTTGGATCAGTTGGTCCCAGGCCCATCAGGCCCCGAATCCTGGCCCTGGGTGGCCCCGATTTTCATGGGAGGGGCGTGGGGAGGGTGGGGGAGTGGGGCAGGTACAGTGGGCTCACGACCTCAATGTGGGTGGGGAGGTTCGGGGGGGGGGTAGAGGCCAAACCCATCCAGATCCACCGCTGGGGATCTCGGCCGGGCACCCAGGGAACCAGCGAGGTGGGAGGCCCGGGGGGTGGGGGGGTGCAGGGGGCGGGGGGATCGGAATGTGTTCGGCGGGGCAGGGCGGGGGAGGGAAGGAGGGGTGGGGTGGGGGGAAAACAGAGCCAGTGGCAAGGGGGACGCCTGTGCGCTAATTCTACTCCAACCCTTTGGTAGTTAGCTCGCACGTCACTGAACCCAATCTCCTGACGCCGTGCCTCTTCCTGAATTTCCCGTCATCTTCCTCGCCCTGTTTTAGCGATGGCGTCCCTTGTGCTGAAGTTGATGGTTATGGGGCTGGAAATTCGGCTGCAGGGTCCGTGAGGCGTTAATGCCGGACGGCCACTGAAATTAACGGCAGAAAATTCTTCTGTCCTTATTCATGGGGAGCGGGCGGGGAAGTGGAGCTGAGTCCATGATCGGATCAGCCATGATCAGATTGAATGGCGGAGCAGGCTCGAGGGGCCAAATGGTCGACTGCTGCTCCTATTTCTTATGTTCCTGAGATGGGAACAGCAACATTCAGGGGTTGGGCCCTGAGAGTAGGGCGGAGCGGAGCGCTCAGGGAGGTGTTCCACACTTCTGTTCGGGCGCTAGGCCAGGAGAGCAACTGCATAATCAGTTGCGAAAGCGATTCGTAGCCCCCTAAGGGAGGCCTCCCTGGGAAACAAAAAGAATCAGAACAGGAAACACAAACATTCCCAATACGTTACTCGCCCCAAATAAAGTAAAATCCCCAAAAAACAGTATCGATGGCACATACCTCGCGCAGTCGCTCCTTCCCGTAGCGCTCCGGGATAGCTCTGCGCGCCGGGCGTTCTCTGGCGGGTCACTAGGGGGCGCTACGGGTGCAGCGCTAAACCGAACGCTGCCGCCGTGTCGATACCGGGGGCGTTGCACACAGGTGCGGCGCTCCTGGGCAATACTGCTCAGCACCGTCGGTGCCGGCATGGTATTTGCCGAGTGGCACCAATGTCGGCGCTCGCAGCGGCAAACACTTTAGCGCCCTCTGTAGGGCTCCACGTGAGGGGCGCTATCCAACCAGATTCCTCCCCAACCCCACGGTGTTTAAAGAACCAGACATCACGGGAGGAGGCCATTCAGCTCATCGTGCCTGTGCCGCCATTTTGAAAGAGCTGCCCAATCGATCCCACTCCCCCCAACACCCCTCCCCTGCTCTTTCCCCTGTAGCCCAGAAAATGTTTCCCCTTCAAGTAATTTATTCAATTGCCCTTTTAAAGATTCCCATTGAATCTTCCTTCCACTGCCCTTTCAGCACAAATGATAAAATTGGTCGCAACAGATCTCCACTAAGCAGGCGGTGTCTTCGGACTGATAAAACATCTCTCGTTGGTAACTCCCTCTGATCCATTAGCCCGTTCTGTGTCCATAAGAACATAAGAAATAGAAGCAGGAGTCGGCCATTCGGCCCCTCGAGCCTGCTCCGCCATTCAATAAGATCATGGCTGATCTGATCATGGACTCAGCTCCACTTCCCCGCCCGCTCCCCATAACCCTTTACTCCCTTATCGCTCAAAGATCTGTCTATCTCCGCCTTAAATATATTCAATGACCCAGCCTCCACAGCTCTCTGGGGCAGAGAATTCCACAGATTTACAACCTTCAGAGAAAAGAAATTCCTCCTCATCTCAGTTTTAAATGGGCGGCCCCTTATTCTAAGACCACATCCCCTAGTTTTAGTTTCCCCTATGAGTGGAAATATCCTCTCTGCATCCACCTTGTCGAGCTCCCTCATTATCTTATATGTTTCGATAAGATCACCTCTCATTCTTCTGAACTCCAATTAGTAGAGGCCCAACCTACTCAACCTTTCCTCATAAGTCAACCCCCTCATCTCCGGAATCAACCTAGTGCACCTTCTCTAAACAGCCTCCAATGCAAGTATATTCCTCCTTAAATACGGGGACCAAAACTGCAGGCAGTACTCTAAGTGTGGCCTCACCAATACCCTGTACAGTTGTAGCAGGACCTCTGCTTTTATACTCCATCCCCCTTGCAATAAAGGTCAACATTCCATTTGCCTTCCTGATCACTTGCTGTACCTGCATACTAACTGTTTGTGTTTCATGCACAAGGAACCCCAGGTCCCTCTGTACTGCAGCACTTTGCAATTTTTTTCCATTTAAATTATAATTTGCTTTTCTATTATTTCTGCCAAAGTGAATAACCTCACATTATCCCACATTATACTCCATCTCCCAAATGTTTGTCCACTCACTTAGCCTGTTCCATATAGATGCAAAGAGGCTTCAAGGGGATATGGACAGGCTAAGTGAATGGGCAAGAACATGGCAAATGGAATATAATGTAGAGTAAAGACGTCTTACTGCAATTATATCGGGCCCTGGTGAGACCACACCTGGAGTATTGTGTACAGTTTGGGTCTCCTTACCCAAGGAAGGATATACTTGCCATAGAGGGAGTGCAACAAAGATTCACCAGACTGATTCCTGGGATGGGGAGATTGTCCTATGAGGAGAGATTGAGCAGACTAGGCCGATATTCTCTAGAGTTTAGAAGAATGAGAGGTGATCTCATTGAAACAGGCAACATTTTTACAGGGCTTGACAGGGTAGATGCAGGGAGGATGTTTCCCCCGGGCTGGGGAGTCAAGAACCAGGGGTCACAGTCTCAGGATAAGGGGTCGGCCATTTAGGACTGAGATGAGGAGAAATTTCTTCACTCAGAGGGTGGTGAATCTTTGGAATTCACTGCCCCAGAGGGCTGTGGAGGCTCAGTTGTTGAGTGTATTCAAGACTGAGATCGATAGATTTTTTTGGATATTAAGGGAATCGAGGGATATGGGGATCGGGCGGGAAAGTGGAGTTGAGGTCGAAGATCAGCCATGATTTGATTGAATGGCGGAGAAGGCTCGAGGGGCTGAATGGCCGACTCCTGCTCCTAATTCTTATGTTCTTATGTTCTCATGTGGAAGTCTTTCATGTGGAATTTTACCCAACGCCTTTGGCAGGCTTGGCTGGTCTTTCAGCTTATTGATCCATAGCTATCCAAGCTAAAGCCTTGCTCAAGGGGCTTGCCTCTGCTTCAAAAGCACTTGCATCTATATCACGCCTCTCACAACTTCAGGACGTCCCAAAGCACTTTGCTGCCAATTAAATACCCTTGAAGCGTAGTCACTGTTGTAATGTAGGTTTAAATTATGGCCATATTCAAGGCTGAGATCGATAGATTTTTGGATACTAAGGGAATCAAGGGATATGGGGAGCGGATAGGAACGTGGAGTTCAGGTAGAAGGTCAGCCATGATCTTATTAAATGGCGGAGCAGGCTCAAGGGACCATATGGCCAACTCCTGCTCCTATTTCTTATGTTCTTATGGGAGTGCGGCAAACGCTACGGGAGATGAGGAGGACGTGCATTCCGAAAAATATTCTTACAGGGCTTGACAGGGTAGATGCAGGGAGGATGTTTCCCCCCCCCGGGCTGGGGAGTCTAGAACCAGGGGTCACAGTCTCAGGATAAGGGGTCGGCCATTTAGGACTGAGATGAGGAGAAAGTTCTTCACTCAGAGGGTGGTGAATCTTTGGAATCCTCTGCCCCAGAGGGCTGTGGAGGCTCAGTCTTTGAGAATAATAATTATAATAATATTAACTTCTATTTATAAAGCGCCTTTAACGTAGTAAAAAGTCCCAAGGTGCTTCACAGCCGTGTTATAAGACAAAACTGATAAATTTGACACCGAGCCACAAAAGAAGAAATTAGGGCAGGTGACCAAAAGCTGGGTCAAAGAAGTGGATTTTAAGGAGCTTCTGAAAGGAGGAGAGAGGTAGAGAGGCGGAGAGGCTTGGGGAGGGAGTTCCAGAGCTTGGGGCACAGGCAACAGAAGGCACGGCCACCGATGGTTGAGCAATTATAATCAGGGATGCTCAGGAGGGCAGAATTAGAGAAACGCAGACATCTCGGGGGGTTGTGGGGCTGGAGGAGCTTCCAGAGATAGGGAGGGGGCGAGGGCCATGGAGGGATTTGTAAACAAGGATGAGAATTTTGAAAGCGAGGTGTTGCTTAACCGGGAACCAATGTAGGTCAGAAAGCAACTTAAATATATTATTAGACATTAAATATATGAGTATATTTCAGACAGAGGTCGATAGATTTTTGGAGTCTGGGGGAATCGAGGGATATGGGGGTCGGGCGGGAAAGTGGAGTTGAGGTCGATGATCAGCTGTGATCTTATTGAATGGCGGAGCAGGTCGAGGGGCCGAATGGCCGAATCCTGCTCCTATTTCTTATGTTGTTCAGTTTCAGCGGCTTGCGTTATGTTCCCACTGCCCCTAACATTGAATTTCTTGCCCCAGTTGGTGCCGGGATACTGGGAATACAGGAAAGGGAAAGCTGGAGGGAAGGGGCCTGATGATTCCTTTCTCCCTGTCCCCAACTGATTATAGATCGGCGCGTACCCTGTGCTCCGTACCGTAAAACATATTTGCATTTCTGTAGCGCCTTTCACGACCTCAGGACGTCCCGAAGGGTTTCACAGCCAATGAAGTACTTTTGGAGTGTGGTCACTCTTGTAAAATGTCGGGAACGCGGCAGCCGACTTGCGCACAGCAAGATCCCACAAACATCAATGTGGTAACGACCAAAGGGATATAGACAGGCTAAGTGAGTGGGCAAACATTTGGCAGATGGAGTATAATGTGGGAAAATGTGAGGTCATCCCACTTTGGCCAAAATCATAGAAAAGCAAATTATAATTTAAATGGAAAAAAATTGCAAAGTGCTGCAGTACCGAGGGACCTGGGGGTCCTTGTGCATGAAACACAAAAGGTTAGTACGCAGGTACAGCAAGTGATCAGGAAGGCAAATGGAATGTTGGCCTTTATTGCAAGGGGGATAGAGTATAAAAGCAGAGAAGTCCTGCTACAACTGTACAGGGTATTGGTGAGGCCACACCTGGAGTACTGTGTACAGTTTTGGTCTCCGTATTTAAGGAAGAATATACTTGCATTGGAGGCTGTTCAGGGAAGGTTCATTCGGTTGATTCCCGGGATGTGGGGGTTGACTTATGAGGAAAGGTTGAGTAGGTTGGGTCTCTACTCATTGGAGTTCAGAAGAATGAGAGGTGATCTTATCGAAAGATATAACATAATGTGGGGGCTCAACAAGGTGGATGCAGAGAGGATATTTCCACTCATAGGGGAAACTAAAATGAGGGAACATTGTCTTAGAATAAAGGGCCGCCCATTTAAAACTGAGATGTGGAAGGATTTCTTTTCTCAGAGGGTTGTAAATCTGTGGAATTCTCTGCCCCAGAGAGCTGTGGAGGCTGGGTCATTGAATATATTTAAGGCGGAGATAGACAGATTTTTGAGCGATAAAGGAGAAATGGGTTATGGGGAACGGGCAGGGAAGTGGAGCTGAGTCCATGATCAGACCAGCCATGATATTATTGAATGGCGGAGCAGGCTCGAGGGGCCGAATGGCCCACTCCTGCTCCTATTTCTTATGACCAGATATGACAGTGATGTTGGTTGACGGCTCGGATTAACATCTGATTCAAAAGTCGGCTCCCGTGACAGTGCGGCGCTCCCTCAGCACTGCACTGGGAGTGTCGGGCTGAGATTTTTATGCTCAAGACTCTGGAGTGGGACTTGAATCCACGACCTTCCGACAGAGGCCTGACTGTGACCCACTGAGGCATGGCTGAATGCCCCGCTCGATTAACTGCGGGGCCCGAGCTAAATGTGCCACTTAGATACAGAACTTGGATCTCAGCAGAAAATACCGCTCCAATTATTTGCACTTGCATACCTCAGCGTTTTCTCCCAACAGCCCATCATTCAGAGATCCCACATTGACCAAGATTTCTGTTTCTTTCTTTTCCGTTAAATTAGCTCAGGATTCAGTTTAGCTCCGGCAATATATTGAGACGGAGATCACAGATTGACACTCCGATCAAACTGCCCCGCTCTCCCCCACAGCTCTGTGTCAATCCCCAAACTAATCCCACTGCCCCGCTCTCCCCATAGCCCTGTGTCAATCCCCAAACTAATCCCACTGCCCCACGCTCTCCCCATAGCCCTGTGTCAATCCCAAACTAATCCCACTGCCCTGCTCTCTCCCCATAGCCCTGTATCAATCCCAAACTAACCCCACTGCCGCGCTCTCTCTCTGTAGCCCTGTGCCAATCCCTAACTAATCCCACTGCCCCGCTCTCTCCCCATAGCCCTGTGTCAATCCCCAAACTAATCCCACTGCCCCGCTCTCCCCATGGCCCTGTGTTAATCCACAAACTAATTCCACTGCCCCGCGCTCTCCCCATAGCCCTGTATCAATCCCAAACTAATCCCATTGCCCCGCTCTCTCTCTGTAGCCCTGTGTCAATCCCCAAACTAGTCCCACTGCCCCGCGCTCTCCCCATATCCCTGTATCAATCCCAAACTAATCCCACTGCCCCGCTCTCTCCCCATAGCCCTGTATCAATCCCAAACTAATCCCACTGCCCCGCTCTCTCCCCATAGCCCTGTGTCAATTCCAAATTAATCCCACTGCCCCACGCTCTCCCCACAGCCCTATATCAATCCCAAACTAATCCCACTGCCCCGCTCTCTCACCATAGCCCTGTATCAATCCCAAACTAAGCCCACTGCCCTGCTTTCTCCCCATAGCCCTGTATCAATCTCCAAACTAATCCCATTGCCCCACTCTCTGTAGCCCTGTGTCAATCCCCAAATTAATCCACTGCCCCGCTCTCTCTGTAGCCCTGTGTCAATCCCCAAACTAATCCCACTGCCCCACGCTCTCCCCATAGCCCTGTATCAATCGCAAACTAATCCCACTGCCCCGCTCTCTCCCCATAATCCTGTGTCAATTCCAAACCAATCCCACTGCCCCACTCTCTCCCCATAGCCCTGTATCAATCCCAAACTAATCCCACTGCCCCGCTCTCTCCCCATAGCCCTGCATCAATTCCAAACTAATCCCACTGCCCCGCTCTCTCCCCACAGCCCTGTGTCAATCCCAAACTAATCCCACTGCCCCGCTCTCTCCATAGCCCTGTATCAATCCCAAACCAATCCCACTGCCCCGCTCTCTCCCCATAGCCCTGTATCAATCCCAAACTAATCCCACTGCCCCGCTCTCTCTCCATAGCCCTGTATCAATCACAAACTAATCCCACTGCCCCGCTCTCTCCCCATAGCCCTGTATCAATCGCAAACTAATCCCACTGCCCCGCTATCTCCCCATAGCCCTGTATCAATCCCAAACTAATCCCACTGCCCCACTCTCTACCCATAGCCCTGTGTCAATTCCAAATTAATCCCACTGCCACACTCTCTCCCCATAGCCCTATATCAATCCCAAACTATTCCCACTGCCCTGCTTTCTCCCCATAGCCGTATATCAATCCCAAACTAATCCCACTGCCCCGCTCTCTCCCCATAGCCCTGTATCAATCCCAAACTAATCCCACTGCCCCGCTCTCTCCCCATAGCCCTGTATCAATCCCAAACTAATTCCACTGCCCCGCTCTCTCCATAGCCCTGTATCAATCCCAAACCAATCCCACTGCCCCGCTCTCTCCATAGCCCTGTATCAATCCCAAACTAATCCCACTGCCCCACTCTCTCCATAGCCCTGTATCAATCCCAAACTAATCCCACTGCCCCACTCTCTCCATAGCCGTATGTCAATCCCAAACTAATCCCACTGCCCCGCTCTCTCCATAGCCGTATGTCAATCCCAAACTAATCCCACTGCCCCGCTCTCTCCATAGCCGTATGTCAATCCCAAACTAACACCTTTATACGGCACATGTCGTGACCTCAGGACTTCCCGAAGTGCTTCACAGCCAACAAAGTACTTTTTGGCGCAGAGGCCGTGTTGCTGCATCGGAAATGCGGCAGCCAGTGCACACAGCAAGATCCCACAATCGGCGCCCTTCGGACCCCGAGGCCAGAGCGCCGAGCGCTGAGCCATAACTGTCGGAGCTGAAAACAGTGACGGGTGTCCCCGTTCTCTCAACCAAAACATTGATCTTAAACGTGATGGAATGCCTCTGCTCCACTAAGACCAGAAGTCTCTCCTCATCACAGGAAGAGAATCATTCATAGAAACATCGAAACATAGACAATAGGAGCAGGAGTAGGCCATTCGGCCCTTTGAGCCTGCACCGCCATTCAATATGATCATGGCTGATCCTCTATCTCAACACCATATTCCCGCTTTCTCCATCCTCCCCACATCCAGTCAATCCAACCCTGTCAGAATTTTATACCTTTCAATGAGATACCCTCAGTAAGAGTGAGGTCGAGATTCTTGAATCCTGATGTCCGTTATTGTCCATCCAGATTGACACCCCTTTGAGGGGAACAGATATGCATTGGGGTGCAGGTCCCACTCACTCCTTTACCTCGGGTACGCTGCAACATCAAAGTGTGGAAGTTACGCCAGAGCTGCTTAAAGCTCTGGTCAGGCCCCCATCTGGAGTACTTAAGAACATAAGAATTAGGAGCAGGAGTCGGCCATTTGGCCCCTCGAGCCTGCTCCGCCATTCAATGAGATCATGGCTGATCTGAACTTGGGCTCAGCTCCACTTCCCCGCCCGCTCCCCGTAACCCTTCACTCCCTTATCGCTCAAAAATCTGTCTATCTCCACCTTGAATTCAATGACCCAGCCTCCACAGCTCTCGGGGGCAGAGAATTCCACAGATTTACGACCTTCTGAGAGAAGAAATTCCTCCTCATCTCAGTTTTAAATGGGCGGCCCCTTAGTCTGAGATGATGTCCCCCTCGTTCTAGGTTCCCCCACGAGGGGAAACATCCTCTCTGCATCCACCCTGCCGAGCCCCCTCAGAATCTTACATGTTTCAGCAACTTCCCCTCTCATTCTTCTAAACTGCATAGGCCCAACCTGCTCATGAGTAACTGTGTTCAGTTCTGGGCCCTGCATCTCAGGAAGGATATATTGGCCTTGGAGTGGGTGCAGCGCAGTTTCACGGGGGTTAAATTATCAGCGACTGGTCGCACAGACCAGACTTGTATTCCCTCGAGTGTAGAAGATTAAGAGCGATCTAATTAAGATGTTTAAGATGATTAAAGGGTTTGGTAGGCTATATGGAGAGTTTGCTCGGGTGGTGGGGGGGGTAGTCCAGAACAAGGGGGCGTCACCTTAAAATTCGAGCCAGGCCGTTCAGGGGTGATGTTGTCGAAATCTCGACCTCCGATAAAGGACTCAGACACCTTCAGCTCCGGCAGAAGTTTCTTTAATTTACTTGCTAGCAAGGGAAAGGTCTCACTCAGTCAATGGCTAAGTGAACATCTTCGTAATGGTACAATTTCGCGAGATATTTATACAGTAAAACCCAAGTTATGGCCTCTCCCTGTGTATTGGCCCCGTCTCGCAGTCAGTGAATACAGATAAAGAGTTAATTACTACATCCTTGTCCTGACGTGGTTTCCAGATATTTTCTTTGGTCAGGGTTATTAGTTGGCCAGCCGGCCATTACTCCATGAGAGTGTGGTAATGAGCTATTACCTGTCTTGCATTGTGTCAGGATTGTCCAGTTTCCTGGTTAGTTATCTTTTTGCATCAAATGGATGAGGTCTGTACAAGAGATAATGGCTGGTGGTTTGAGTACTTCGAAAAGGGTGGGGTGGAGTGGAACTGGTGTCGTATAGACAATAGGAGAGCACCATGGGGGGTACTTGTCTCAGCAGGACTTGCCTCCCAGCTATCTGGTGGCTATCAGCCATTTCAAGCCAGGTTTAGCTGTTTATGCAAACCGACTACTTGTTGCAGAAATTCCTGGAAGGACCAGGACTCCATTTTGTTTTATATTAAAAAGGGCACAAAAATACAGTGTGGTACAGCGTAGATAAAAATACATTTCCACATTGCCCCATTTTGTCCTTCACAAGGACAATTTAATCCATTCTGATCTTGTACAATCTCTCTATTTCCATTTCCACACAAGAGCCTTCAGTAGTTGTTGCTACCATAACTCTAGCCGTGGTCTCGGTAGGTAACATGGTTTTTCCCACCCTGGCACAGCAACACTTAACCAAGACAAGTAATAGATACAGGGCGAAGACGATCAGCAGGAATATGATCAAACCCTGTACCACAGATCTCCCTAGGGATCCCAACCATCCCGATACCCAACCCCACAAGGTGATACTGTCCTGGCCAACTGTCTGTTTATACTCCATTACCTTTTTCCTAATGTATTCAGCTAGACTGCCGATTTCTTCTGACTTACCCGGGATATACGTACAGCATTCTCCACCTATTAATGCGCATGTCCCTCCTTCCTTGGCTAGGAGATAATCTGAGGCCTTACGGTTTTGGAGAGCCACTGTTCGAATAGCTACCATTTCATCATTCACCCCGTTGAAGACTTGGGAAGTTGCGTTGGCTACTGATTCGACTAAGTTAGCCAGTTCCCATAACTGCCATTCGGTTGATGCTATTCCATAGGGTGGCACCATTACCTTGAATATTCCATTTAGCCATGTCAAATCCCGTTTAAATCTATGACTTCCATAGGCATCCCTTTATTGATCTGATAAAGGGTACCACATATCCTAAGTAACAGGACCCTGTCCAGTTGGCTGGTAACCATGGGTAGGCTTTATGGCCACAAATAAAGTAGGTGCAATTATAGGACATCAGCTCCTGGTCCTTTCGGGCCATCCATACTCGAGTGGTCTCACCTTCTCATCCTTCACCTGGGGCTTTGTTATGGACCATTGTCCAGCCAACGGTTGCTATCTTTCTCCCATCAGTGGGATTAGTTGTGGCTTGCCATTTAGTCATTTGGGAACACTTGCTGCGTCCCATTTCTGGTCCTTTAGTCTCATTACTCACTAGGCATATTATACCCTCAGGATTTCCTATTCTGGGAGTAATGCTTAGGAAGGGAGGCTGACGGTTATTATTATAATTGGGCTGGTACCATCCCTGGAAGGTTGTAAGTTTATACCCTGCTGACCTCCATTCTATTTGCTCCTTCATTTCTGACACCTTGGTTCGGTTTGTCCTATTTTGCACTATCAACCATTCTACCATTTCTGATTTGTTAAAGGGGACAGATCTTAGGGGAATACCCCCTTCGGAGTGGACAGGTACATGGGAACATATCTAACAACTTGCCAAGTTTCTTTCTTGAGCATACTTATGATTCAGTGCCATAAATACGTTTACTTGTCGTTCCCTTCGGTGGCGGGTCTGTACCCCTGGTGTAATCAATAATGCAAAGTAAAACCCTGTCAAGCCCAGCACCATCAGTCCCCATAGTCCATACAGTTCCTTATTCAGTCTTCCTTTTTCTGTTCCTCTGGTTCCTTCTTCCCTTCCTCCTGGTCGGGTGCCCTTTTGCAATGGGACGCATGGATCCATGTTGGTCTTTCCTTTACCTTGATTGCAGTATTAGTCGCCAGCAAGACCTGGTATGGTCCTTCAAATCTTGGCTGTAGACTGCTTTTTCTTTTAAAGATTTTGATGTAAACGAATTCCCCGGGCTCCAGGTTATGACACTTCCCTTCCACTGGCTCGACTTGAGCTTCCTTTACCTGTGAATGAAAGCTGGAAATACATTTGGTTAGTGCAATACAATAATTCAACATATTTTCCTCCATTTTGTGGATGTCCATTTGTTTTGCAGTAAATGGTGCTGTATAAAGTAATTGTTGGGGACGTCCCATAACTATCTCATGCGGTGACAGGCCTGTTGTTCTGTTGGTTGCAGATCGCATTACCATCAAAGCTAAGGGCAGCAGTTCTGTCCATTTCAGTCCAGTGTCATTGCATAGTTTTGCCAGCTTATTTTTAAGCATTCCATTATATCTTTCAACAAGTCCAGCTGATTGTGGATGATAACTGCAATGAAAATGTTGATTAATCTGTAAAGCTTTACACATTTCTCTTATAACAGTTCCCGTGAAATGTGACCTGTTATCACTAGAAAGCTTAGCAGGGATTCCGAAGCGTGGTACGATTTATTTTAACAAACATTTAGCAACAGTAGTGGCATCGGCCTTTTTACATGGAAAGGCTTCAATCCATCTCAAGAACACATCTACAATAACTAATACATACTTGAATCCCAAAAACATAGGTAATTCAATAAAATCCATTTGTAAATGTACAAAAGGTCCGACTGGATTTGGGGGGGAGGCAGATTCTACTTTTTCCGTCTTACCTGGATTCATTGTCTGACAGTTAACACAATTTTCACAGATTTGTTTTGCAATTGCCGAAATACCTGGTGCATACCAAGTTGCCAAAATATAATCTGCCATCCCCCCTTTGCCTGCATGTGTGAATGTATGAACACATCGGGCAATCCATGGAAGTAAGGATCTGGGCGCCACCACGCGGCCGTCATGGTGAACCCATATTCCTTCTGGATTTTTATAACATTGATCCTTCGTCCAGGTCACCACCTCCTCCGTACTGGCCTGTGTCTGAAAGGCCAGCACGTCCTTAATAGTGGGTGGCGGGTCTGAGCAATTATTTTTCCTTAGTGGGAACAATGACACCTGCATCCCCCCTTTTGACAGAGCTGCTGACTTAGCTGCATTATCAGCTCTGGCATTCCCAAGTGACATCTCATTCGACTGGCCTGTATGTGCTTGGCATTTGATAATGGCAAGTTTCAAGGGGCATTGAATGGCTCGCAGGAGATTTTCCACTTGTTCTGCATTTTTGATAGTGGTTCCTGAAGAAGTCAGGTACCCGCGAATCTTCCAAATTTGTCCATAGTCATGTGATACCCCAAAAGCATACCTGGAGTCCGTGTAGATATTAACTGTTTGTCCTTCAGCCAGAATGCAGGCTCGAGTTAACACAAACAATTCGGCTTGTTGGGCTGAAAAGGAGTCTGGAAGAGAGGCTGTTTCGACAACATTAAACTGGGTTACAATTGCATAAGCCGCTCTAGGTTGGCCCCTATCATTTCGTAGGGCTGATCCATTAACATAGTACACTAGATCAGTGTTACACATTGGTACATCTGTTAAATTGATAAGTGGTTTAGTCTCTAATTCGGTTACCATTTCACATGAATGGGGTTCGCCGTCTTCTTCCGTGGGGAGTAGAGTGGCTGGATTTAAGGTAGTACATCTTTTGATGATAAGGTTCTGATTTGATAACAGTTCGACTTCATACTTAGTGGTTCTTGCAGAAGTTAAGTGCGGGGTGGCACATTTAGTAAGTAAAATCTCGACAGAGTGTGGGATATATAAAATGGTTTGATGATTTAGAGTTATTGTCTGAGCCTGTTGTACAGCGTAATAAGCTGCTGCCAACGAAGGAAGACATCCTGGTAGTCCACGTACCACTGGGTCTAGTTGGGTACTGAAATACGCTACCGGTCGCTGCCTGTCCCCATGTAACTGAGTCAAAACAGGTTGTGCAAAACCCAACTTGTGATGAACAAATAAGTTGAATGTCTTAGTGTAATCTGGTAATCCCAAGGCTGGTGCTGAAGTGAGGGACTGCTTAAGACTCTGGAAAGCATTCCGGGATACTTCATTCCAAATCCTACTTTAAGCATTGTGAGAATATAGTCGATTCATTCACAGCTCGTAGGTCTTGGACAAACCTCCATTTGTCACTATTGGGCTTCTGAACCGGAAGAATCGGTGTGTTACACGGACTTCTCATTTATGCTTATAGTGATTCACAGAATGTAAAGTATTTGTTTTATAATTTTATTAAAAGGCTTCCAAACCCAAGATTTTTCCAATACACCCAAAATGTTGATCAAGGCGATCACCTGAAATATCTCAAAATCCCAATTCAAATATTGTACTGCCAACCTTTATCTAAAAGAACAAATCCTCTTACTGAGTTCGAAGCTTTCGCGTCAAAATTTTACACCAAGGACAATGGGAGCGTACTCCCCCAGCCTGCAGCCTCGAGAGACCCACAAAGGCTTTTTTAAAAAAAAAGGCATTCCAACTTCCCAAGACATTACAACTTCCCTTCCCCGTTCTTTATCTTACTCTAGACTAAATTTATGTCTTTCATACCAATATAATCAATGATTGCATGTCTTCTTTCGACAATTAAGTGAGCATGTCAAATAAATTCTCTTTTTTTTAAACCATGTCTCAACAAACCTATCCTTTGTGCATTTCCTAGCTCCATAACTTCTCATCTGAATAAATCGACACCTGCGTTTCTAACTTAAAATGTTTTAAACTTCCCACATACAGGACAACACTATGAAGGGTTAAAAAAAAACTTCACTCTGTTTGAAAAAGTGGGTGGAGCTAAAACAAACAGGCAGTTGCACCACCTTTCCAAACAGGCTTCCAGACACGAGAGAAAAAAAACACAGAAGCATTCTCATTCAAAGACGGACATTCACAAAAGTCTCTCTCCATTCAATAAAGCTTTTTTTTTGTTGGCCAGCTTTATTTTTTTTTGAATCCATAAGTCACTATCAGGTTCTCTTTTTTTTACCTATTGATTTACTTCCTCTGTTAATTTTACATGGGCTTGAAGAATCGGAACCCAGGCCTTTTCTATTACTTTCCTTTTTTTTTACCTCTTCTACCTGGGTCTCTGTTTATAAGACACTCCTCTAGACATGTTGTTCTCTCTAAATTAAATGAACCATCGGGTGGAAATGGCCTGTTTTCACCCTTAGTCCACTTTACCCATTTTTTTTGGTCAATTGAAGACTGATCATAATTCTGGAGCATGACATAGGCTGGTGTGCCCTTTGTGGTGTTTTAACTTGCTCCGGCACCCATTCTGGATGATTAAGATTTTCCACAGTTTCTGATCTCACAATCCTTTCGGCCAACCGAGTTCTCTACGCCCACTTCTCCTGGCCGTTACGTGGCCTGAAAAGGCTCTTAATTCGGGCTCAGTCTGGGTGTGTGAGAGATGTTGGCACGAACCAACCATAGTTGATCAATCAGTTACTGTTTCTTTTCTTAATCAATCCTTGTTTTTCCGAATCACAATTTTCCCGAGTGACTCTTCCCGTTTCTCTAATTGCAATGTCGCACAAAAGTATTGAACACAACAGTATAACAAGGACAACTAGGACAATCAACTTTCATGCGGGTAAAGAAATCATAACCTTAAACTCTATCTAAACAAATAATCAATTCTCAGTCTGCGTTGTACGCCACTACAGACCGAGTCCTTAACTTATCCTAATAAAACTTATAAAACTTATGGTCCCATTACCTTAACTCTTATCACATAAGAACCTTCGATCAATTAGCGCTTTTTTTCCCTAATCTTATCACATAAGAACCGTTTTCCAAATTAACTCTTATCACATAAGAACCTTCGATCAATTAGCGCTTTTTTTCCCTAATCTTATCACATAAGAACCGTTTTCCAAATTAACTCTTATCACATAAGAACCTTCGATCGATTAGCGCTTTTTTTACCTTACCTACTGAAACCTTCCCCAGGCTGTTTCAAGATATTTCCAGAACCAGATCTCTTCTGCCTGCAAGCTGAGAAAGAAATGATCATAAAAAAATAACTTTAGCTTTTAAATGTTGAGTCTCGTAGGTTGCAGTACCTCCCCTGTGGACACCAGATTACATATGCGATTCAACAGTGAAGAAACCTCTAGTGAGCAACAGGCTCACCTTGTTTTGGCCACTGAAGCCATTCACTGGAGAGGCACTATGCCTGTATCCGTTTTACTCACAGGGCAGAGTGTATGCATCTCGGTGGGACCTCCAAGAAGTAACTGTCGAAATCTCGACCTCCGATAAACGACTCAGACACCTTCAGCTCCGGCAGAAGTTTCTTTAATTTACTTGCTAGCAAGGGAAAGGTCTCACTCAGTCAATGGCTAAGTGAACACCTCCGCAATGGTACAATTTCACGAGATATTTATACAGTAAAACCCAAGTAATGGCCTCTCCCTGTGTATTGGCTCTGTCTCGCAGTCAGTGAATACAGATAAAGAGTTAATTACTATATCCTTGTCCTGACATGGTTTCCAGATATTTCCTTTTGTCAGGGTTATTAGTTGGCCAGCCGGCCATTACTCCATGAGAGTGTGGTAACGAGCTATTACCTGTCTTGCATTGTGTCAGGATGGTCCAGTTTCCTGGTCAGTTATCTTTTTGCATCAAATGGATGAGGTCTGTACAAGAGATAATGGCTGGTGGTTTGAGTACTTCGAAAAGGGTGGGGTGGAGTGGAACTGGTGTTGTATAGACAATAGGAGAGCACCATGGGGGGTACTTGTCTCAGCAGGACTTGCCTCCCAGCTATCTGGTGGCTATCAGCCATTTCAAGCCAGGTTTAGCTGTTTATGCAAACCGACTACTTGTTGCAGAAATTCCTGGAAGGACCAGGACTCCATTTTGTTTTATATTAAAAAGGGCACAAAAATACAGTGTGGTACAGCGTAGATAAAAATACATTTCCACAATGTCAGGAAGCACTTCTTCACACAAAGGGTGGTGGGAACCTGTAATTCTCCCCCCGCCAAAAACTGTTGAGGCCGGGGGTTGGTCATTGGAAAATTGAAATGGATAGATATGTGTTTAGGGTGGGGGAAGGGTTAGACGGAGCTCGGACAGAGATCAGCTATGATTTAAATAAATGGTGGAACAAGCTGGAGAGGCTGAATGGCCTCCTCCTGTCCCTATCTCCCCTGCCGCCCGATGGTATCTCTGTTGAATTGTCCTCAATTTCAAAACTCTCATCTTCATTTTCAAATCCCTCCATGGCCCTCGCCCCCTCCCTATCTCTGTAATCTCCTCCAGCCCCACAACCCCACGAGATGTCTGCGCTCCTCTAATTCTGCCCCCTTGAGCATCCCTGATTATAAGGACTAGTCGGTATATTAGCAAAGGTTGACCAATCACACCACACATTACCAGTTCATCCACTAGGCTCACAACTGCATACCTCATCGTGGATGACTGAGACCCAACTAGTCGGGGTTTTATTGAGTCTTGTGAACATCACGTGACATGGCTATTGCCATTCACAACTCAACAGCTCAACAACTATTTTGTTGTAAACTAATAATCAGTGGCCCCTGATTAGGGGGGGCTGGGGGTGGCACACTCCAAAACCTTTTCAAGTGCCCCTTGTTTTTTTGGGGGGGTCACTAAGAACACAAATTATACAAGTACCCCCTGGCTAAAGTGGGGGGGGGGCATTAAAACTGACAACTTAAACAAATTAAACTTTAGACATTAAAATCAAATTAGAATTTGGTTGCCGGGAGTGATGATGCACTCCAGTCCCTCCGGCGCCCACCTCTCGCGGAAGGCCGCGAGCGTACCGGCGGACACCACGTGCTCCATCTTCAGGGACACCCTGGCGCGGATGTAACCGCGGAAGAGAGGCAGGCAGTCGGGCTGAACGACCCCCTCGACCGCCCGCTGCCTGGACCGGCTGATGGCCCACTTGGCCGTGCCCAGGAGCAGGCCCATGAGGAGGCCCTCGGACCTGCCCGTTCCCCTCCGTACAGGGTGCCCAAAGATCAGGAACATGGGACTGAAGTGCAGCCAGAATTTGAGGAGCAGCCCCTTCAAATAATGGAATAGGGGCTGCAACCTCGCACATTCCGTAAAAACATGGAACACGGACTCCTCTGGACCGCAGAAATTGCTGGGCAACAGCTCAACTAACCTGTGAGCATAATCACAGCGGCATACATTACATGCGGCAGCCACTTTGCACACAGCAAGCTCCCACAAACAGCAATGTGATAATGACCCAGATAATCTAGTTTTTTGTTATGTTGATTGAAGGATAAATATTGGCCCCAGGACACCGGGGAGAACTCCCCTGCTCTTCTTCAAAAATCTTTTTTTGCGTCCACCTGAGAGGGCAGACGGGGCCTCGGTTTAGCGACTCATCCAAAAGACGGCACCTCCGACAGTGCGGCGCTCCCTCAGTACTGCTACTCCGACAGTGCGGCGCTCCCTCAGCATTGCACTGGGAGTGTCAGCCTGGATTTATGGGCTCAAGTTCCTGGAGTGGGACTTGAACCCAAGACCTTCTGCCTCAGAGGCAAGTGTGCTGCCCACTGAGCCACGGCTGACACCGTCCAATCATCATTCATTAACCACAAGAACCAAAATCCGGGTGGTCAACTTGCAAGATCCTCACCAACAACAACAACTTTGATTTATATAGCGCCTACGTAGTAATAAGTCCCAAGGCACATCACAGCGGTGTTATGAGACAAAACAGATAACTTTGACACCGAGCCTCATAAGAAGAAATTAGGACAGGCTTGGTCAAAGAGGGAGGTTTTAAGGAGCGTCTTGAAGGCAGAGAGGTTTATGGAGGGAGTTCCAGAGCTTGGAGCCCAGGCAACAGAAGGCACGGCCACCGATGGTGGAGCAATTATAATCAGGGATGCTCAAGAGGGCAGAATTAGGGGAGAGCAGAGATCTCGGGGGGTTGTGGGGCTGGAGGAGATTACAGAGATAGGGAGGGGCGAGGGCCTTGGAGGGATTTGTAAACAAGGATGAGAATTTTGAAATGGAGGCGTTGCTTAACCTGGGGGCAATGTAGGTCAGCGAGCATAGGGGGTGATGGGTGAGCGGGACTCGAGTGCGAGTTAGGACACGGGTCAGCAAACACAGGGGGTGATGGGTGAGCGGGACTCGATGCGAGTTAGGACACGGGTCAGCGAGCACAGGGGGTGATGGGTGAGCGGGACTCGGTGCGAGTTAGGACACGGGGCAGCAAGCACAGGGGGTGATGGGTGAGCGGGACTCGGTGCGAGTTAGGACACGGGGCAGCAAGCACAGGGGGTGATGGGTGAGCGGGACTCAATGCGAGTTAGGACACGGGGCAGGGAGCACAGAGGGCGATGGGTGAGCGGGACTCGGTGCGAGTTAGGACACGGGGCAGGGAGCACAGCGGGCGATGAGTGAGCGGGACTCGGTGCGAGTTAGGACACGGGGCAGGGAGCACAGCGGGCGATGGGTGAGCGGGACTCGGTGCGAGTTAGGACATGGGGCAGGGAGCACAGCGGGCGATGGGTGAGCGGGACTCGGTGCGAGTTAGGACACGGGGTCAGCGAGCACAGGGGGTGATGGGTGAGCGGGACTCAGTACGAGTTAGGACACGGGTCAGCGAGCACAGGGGGCAATGGGTGAGTGGGACTCTGTGCGAGTTAGGACACGGGGCAGCCGAGATTTGGATCACCTCGAGTTTACGTCGGGTAGAACATGACTTGAGGGTGAAGGGCACACGGCGACTGTGCAGGTGAACTCCAGGGTTCAGAAAGGGAGAGACGGGAGGGCGAGGTAGATCGGGGGGTAGTGATTGGACGGTTTGCAAAATCGTTGGGGAAAGGAAATGCCAATTGTTCCATGGGTTGGAGGGCCTCGGAGAGAAAGATGCAGGGGCGAGTCGGGACTTTCAACACGGCGAGTGGGCGACAACAACAAACTGCATTTATATAGCGCCTTCAATGTCGACGTGAGGAAAATCCTTTCGGGTCTGGAATTCACTTCGTTGAAAGGGCGGCGGTAGGGGGCACGGGGGCAGATTAAAGTGGCCTTTCAAAAGGGTGTTGGATCAGCAATTGAAGGAAAATACGTTTTGCAAGGGCTACGGGGCGGGGTGGGGGGGAGCGTGGGACCAACTGAGACCACATCGTTGGATGACCCAGACCCAACTGGCTGGGGTTTTATTGAGCCTTGTGAACATCACGTGACATGGCCAAGCCAGTCACAGCTCTACAAGCCTACGAGTATTCTCACAGGTGTGTACATGACACGCGGCAGCCGCTTTGCACACAGCAAGATCCCACGACGGGCAACGTGATAACGACCAGGTTAATCTGTTTTGTTCATTTATTGAGCGATGCGGAATGTGCTGTGCAACCGTTCCCTGTGTCTGAATGATTCCATGATTCCCGCTCTCTTTCTTTTGCCCTGCAGGGTTCTTAAGCACAGGAGACATGGCCGCCAAGGGTAACTATGGCCTGCTCGATCAAATTCAGGCCTTGCGGTGGCTGAGTGAGAACATCGGCTACTTCGGTGGGGACCCCATGAGAATTACCGTGTTCGGATCGGGGGCGGGGGCCTCCTGCGTCAACCTCCTGATTCTCTCTCACCATTCTGAAGGTAACCGTTGGAGCAATTCAACAAAAGGTATTCAGCCGGCACAAACCATTTGACAATTTTGGTGTCTGCATGCTGCCGTCGTAGCCTCTAAAGGGAAAACTGAACCCTGGTTAGAAAAGGGCGGGTGGGGTCGAAGGTCACTTGCTGCCATGGTCAGGTCTGTACCGTTCTCTGCAATTCATCCCCCCTTCCCCCCACCCCCCGCCGCCTCGGCCTACACCAGGCCGGAAGTCTACTCCTAGGCCTTTGCTCTTCCTGTACAGAGTGTTTACAGGAGCAGGCTGTTCAGCCCAACAGGCCTCTCTGCCAGTTTCTTGGGCAGTGCGGTTAGGAATTGTCACCCGGAAATAGGGCCCTCCAGCACGGTTTCTCCTCATTCCCCGGCCAACCTGTGGGGAATTGGGGCTTTGATGTCGAGGCCATCGCTGAGCGCCAATGCCCTGTTCCCCAGGCACTGTTATAGCTTCTCCCCCCCACCTCCCCTCCCCTTACTCCGGGAGCACTTTACCCTGTCCATGCACAGCCTCCAGTTCAGATTCAAACTCTCCAGTTGGGCAACTGGGCGTTCTGGTTCTGAACGAGTCTGAGCGCGAAAATTCCCAACTGTCCGATTTAGTGAGCCCCACGATATTTCCGTGAGGAACCGGTGTTAGTGCCAAGGTCTGTCAGTTCCCCGAAAGCTGAATGAAATATGTCCCGATCTTAGTCAATGGGAGTGGAATTCTCACCTGAATTCTGGTCCCCTCTGATCTCGGGAGCAATGTCAAAGATTGAGCCGTCATGACATCATGGGCTTCGCGACAGGAGTTGTGACGTCATCAGCATGGCAACAGAGATAGTTCTGTTGTGACGTCATCAGCATAGCAACAGGGGTTATTCTGGTGTGATGTCATCAACATAGCAACAGGGGTTATTCTGGTGTGATGTCATCAGCATAGCAACAGGGGTTGTTCTGTGGTGATGTCATCAGCGTAGCAACAGGGGTTGTTCTGTGGTGATGTCATCAGCATAGCAACAGGGGTTGTTCTGTGGTGATGTCATCAGCGTAGCAACAGGGGTTGTTCTGTGGTGATGTCATCAGCATAGCAACGGGGGTTGTTCTGTGGTGATGTCATCGGCATAGCAGCAGGGCTTGTTCTGCTGTGATGTCATCAGTGTAGCAACAAAAATTATGACATCATCGGCATCATCTGCCGTTTTGTCCTGGCTGGGGGGTGGGGCGAGGGTGGAGGGGGTGGGGGGGGTTGCTGGGGGTCACGCAGGCTGTGTCCGAGTACAGGCCTCAGTGCTGAAACTGTGGGCACCACTTGGCAAAAAAGCCGGGCCTCACACTTTTCATTAGCAACCTCGTCGAACCCGCCCCAAAAATGGCCAATGGAGCAGCTGGGATTGCGGGGTGGGGGGGGGGGGGGGTCAGGGGGTCGGGGATCCTGCAAGAAGTCAATAAACAAACCCCGTGGAAGAGTTGTGCCAAGGCCCAGGTCCTCCCCTCTCCCCTCCGCCCCCCCCCCCCTGCCAAACCCAGAGGACACCACACACAGGACCCGGGAACCTTGCCCTCCGCTTGCGGGCCGCAGGGGTGGAGCTGGCCAGAGCAACAAGTGACCTTTGACCTTACCCAGGAATCTAACTAAGGCTGAGTCACCCTTTAATATGACAAGTCATACACATTTGACCACGCGACATATTCTCAAGGGAATCACTGATTTTTTTTCTGACTTCTATCTAACGGCTTTCCGAGTAAAAACCCCCTTCGGGGACGAAGTCAGACGAGTTGGCTACTCATTGGGTGACGTTTCTCCCTCTGGCTTGTGAGAAACGGAAGTTTTTTTCTCTCTTGTGGAAGGCGGGAAGGGCGGGGGTTGGGGTGCGGGAGGGGATGACAAAAAAAAACATTTTAAAAAAAAAGCACGCACAAAAGCCGAAACCATTCTTGCACTTGTGGTGGTATCTGTAAGGGTGCTCTGGGTAACCAGTGACTTCAACTTACCCAACAGAAAAACCAAAACAAGCCAAAATAGAAACCAGCTGCTTTGGGCCTGCCCGCTGGTGTCTGTGACCTGCCAAAGAATGTAGTCAGGATTAAATCGCCGTTGGAATTACTGTCAATAAAAACAACCGGAAAAAAAAACCCTCTGAGCCCCCAAAAATTTACCTGACTATACTTTCTGTCTCGATCCGCAAGAACAGAGGGCTGGGCGATGAACCAGACAATGCTTTAGCTACCGAACTGAGCAGAAACGTTCTCCGATTGAATATCGGGAAGGCCAAAGCCATTGTCTTCGGTCCCTGCCACGAACTCCGATCCCTAGTCCCTCTCCCTAGCATCTGTCTGAAGCGGAACCAGACTGTTCGCAACCTAGCAGCCATATTTGACCCTGAAATAAGCTTCCGGACACATATAAGAACATAAGAAATAGGAGCAGGAGCAGGCCATACGGCCCCTCGAGCCTGCTCCGCCATTTAATAAGACCATGGCTGATCCGATCATGGACTCAGGTCCATTTCCCTACCCGTTCCCCATCACCCCTTATTCCCTTATCGATTAAGAAACTGTCTATTTCTGTCTTAAATTTATTCAATGTCCCGGCTTCCACAGCTCTCTGAGGCAGCGAATTCCACAGATTTACAACCCTCTGAGAGAAGAAATTTCTCCTCATCTCAGTTTTAAATGGGCGGCCCCTTATTCTAAGATTATGCCCTCTAGTTCTAGTCTCCCCCATCAGTGGAAACATCCTCTCTGCATCCACCTTGTCAAGCCCCCTCATAATCTTATAGATTTCAATAAGATCACCTCTCATCTGAATTCCAATGAGTAGAGGCCCAACCTACTCAACCTTTCATCATAAGTCAACCCCCTCATCTCCGGAATCAACCGAGTGAACCTTCTCTGAACTGCCTCCAAAGCAAGTATATCCTTTCGTAAATATGGAAACCAAAACTGTATGCAGTATTCCAGGTGTGACCTCATCAATACCCTGTATAACTGTAGCAAGACCTCCCTGCTTTTATATTCCATCCCCTTTTGCAATAAAGGTCAACATTCCATTGGCCTTCCTGATCACTTGCTGTACCTGCATACTAACCTTTTGTGTTTCATGCACAAGGACCCCCAGGTCCCTCTGTACTGCAGCACTTTGCAATCTTTCTCCATTTAAATAATAACTTGCTCTTCGATTTTTTTTTCTGACAAAGTGCATGACCTCACACTTTCCAGCATTATACTGCATCTGCAAAATTTTTGCCCACTCACTTAGCCTGTCTATGTCCTTTTGCAGGTGTTTTCACACATTGCTTTTCCTCCCATCTTTGTATCGTCAGCAAACTTGGCTACGTTACACTCGGTCCTTTCATCCAAGTTGTTAATATAGATTGTAAATAGTTGAGGTCCCAGCACTGATCCCTGCAGCACCTCACTAGTTACTATTTACCAACCCGAGAATGAACCATTTATCCCTACTCTCTGTTTTCTGTTCGTTAGCCAATCCTCTATCCATGCTAATATATTACCCCCAACCCCGTGAACTTTTATCTTGTGCAGTAACCTTTTATGTGGTGCCTTATCAAATGCCTTCTGGAAATCCAAATACACCAATCCACTGGTTCCCCTTTATCCACCCTGTTCGTTACATCCTCAAATAATTCCAGCAAATTTGTCAAACATGACTTCCCCTTCATAAATCCATGCTGACTCTGCCTGATTGAATTTTGCTTTTCCAAATGTCCTGCTACTGCTTCTTTAATAATGGACTCCAACATTTTCCCAACCACAGATGTTAGGCTAACTGGTCTATAGTTTCCTGCTTTTTGTCTGCCTCCTTTTTTAAATAGGGGCATTACATTTGCAGTTTTCGAATCTGCTGGGACCTCCCCAGAATCCAGGGAATTTTGGTAAATTACAACCAATGCATCCACAATCCCTGCCGCTACTTCTCTTAAGACCTTAGGATGCAAGCCATCAGGTCCAGGGGATTTATTCGTCTTTAGTCCCCATTATCTTACTGAGTACCACCTCCTTAGTGATTGTGATTGTGTTAAGTTCCTCCCTCTCCATAGCTCCTAGACTATTCACTGTCGGAATATTGTTAGTGTCCTCTACCGTAAAGACTGATACAAAATATTTGTTCAGAGTTTCTGCCATCTCCATGTTCCCCATTACTAATACCCCGTTCTCGTCCTCTAAGGGACCAACATTTACTTTAGCCACTCATTTCCTTTTTATATACCTAGAGAAACTCTTGCGATCTATTTTTATATATCCGCGGCATAACTAAAACCGCCTTTTTCCACCTCTGTAACATTCGTCCATCTCCGCCCCTGCCTCAGCTCTTCTGCTGCTGAAACCCTCATCCAGGCCTTTGTTACCTCTAGACTTGACTATTCCATGGCACTCCTGGCTGGCCTCCCACATTCTACCGCACGTAAACGAGAGGTGATCCAAAACTCGGCTGCCGCCGTGTCCTAACTCGCACCGAGTCCCGCTCACCCATCACCCACTGTGCTCGGTGACCCCGTGTCCTAACTCGCACCGAGTCCCGCTCACCCATCACCCCCTGTGCTCGCTGCCCCGTGTCCTAACTCGCACCGAGTCCCGCTCACCCATCACCCCCTGTGCTCGCTGACCCGTGTCCTAACTCGCACCGAGTCCCGCTCACCCATCACCCCCTGTGCTCGCTGCCCCGTGTCCTAACTCGCACCAAGTCCCGCTCACCCATCACCCCATGTGCTCGCTGCCCCGTGTCCTAACTCGCACCGAGTCCCGCTCACCCATCACCCCCTGTGCTCGCTGCCCCGTGTCCTAACTCGCACCGAGTCCCGCTCACCCATCACCCACTGTGCTCGCTGCCCCGTGTCCTAACTCGCACCGAGTCCCGCTCACCCATCACCCCCTGTGCTCGCTGCCCCGTGTCTTAACTCGCACCAAATCCCGCTCACCCATCACCCCCTGTGCTCGCTGCCCCGTGTCCTAACTCGCACCGAGTCCCGCTCACCCATCACCCACTGTGCTCGCTACCCCGTGTCCTAACTCGCACCGAGTCCTGCTCACCCATCACCCCCTGTGCTCGCTGCCCAGTGTCCTAACTCGCACCGAGTCCCACTCACCCATCACTCCCTGTGCTCGCTGACCTACATTGGCTCCCAGTTAAGCAACGCCTCGATTTCAAAATTCACATCCTTGTTTACAGATCCCTCCATGGCCCTCACCCCCTCCCTAATCTCCTCCAGCCCCAAAACCCCCCGAGATGTCTGCGCTCCTCTAATTCTGCCCTCTTGAGCATCCCTGATTATAATCGCTCCACCATCGGTGGCTGTGCCTTCTGTTGCCTGGGCCCCAAGCTCTGGAACTCCCTCCCTAAACCTCTCCACCTCTCTACCTCTCTCTCCTCCATTAAGACGCTCCTTAAAACCGACCTCTGTGACCAAGCTTTTGGTCACCTGCCCTAATTGCTTCTTATGTGGCTCGGTGTCAAATTTATCTGTTTTTGTCATATAACACTGCTTTCAAGCGCCTTGGGACCTTTTACCACGTTAAAGGCGTCGTATAAATAAAGGATGTTGTGGTTGTAAAAGATCTTCTACACATTTGCGTGTTACCTGAGAAGCGTGGCTGTAAGCTGTAGGCCTGAATGGTGGTGCCAAACCTGTCCACGTTTGCGAAGGCAGGTGTGTCACCACTCACAGACGGTTGGAGGCCGCATAACTTAATCTCCAACCACCTCTCCCACCCCCCCCACCCCCCACCCCCACGTTTCCGCCATTGGTCGCTCCAGAGGTCCAACCTCGTGGTGACCCGCCCTCCCACGGCCAATCGGAAAGCCAACCAGGCTCTTCGTCACCTGATTGCTCAACTCTTGACACTCGGCAAACAGCCTCCTTTTCCCCACTGCCAATATTTTTCCAACTAAAAAAACAAGAGTTCAACGAATTATTTTATATTTTAAAAAAACACACACGATATTTTCCTGCCTCTGTGATTTTGCTCTTGAGACATCGCTCGCCAGCAGTGCCCTCGAGATTGAGGGTTTCATTTCTTTCGACTGAAGAACAATCGTGGAGGGTTTGGAAACCTAGCTCCCCGGGAATGTGTCAGTATTGACAGGGGGTCCCCGGGAATGTGTCAGTATTGACAGGGGGTCCCCGGGAGTGTGTCAGTATTGACAGGGGGTCCCCGGGAGTGTGTCAGTATTGACAGGGGGTCCCAGGGAGTGTGTCAGTATTTACAGGGGGTCCCCAGGAGTGTGTCAGTATTTACAGGGGGTCCCCGGGAGTGTGTCAGTATTTACAGGGGGTCCCCGGGAGTGTGACGGTATTTACAGGGGGTCCCCGGGAGTGTGTCAGTATTTACAGGGGGTCCCAGGGAGTGTGATGGGATTTACAGGAGGTCCCCAGGAGTGTGTCAGTATTTACAGGGGGTCCCCGGGAGTGTGTCAGTATTCACAGGGGGTCCCAGGGAGTGTGATGGTATTTACAGGAGGTCCCCAGGCATGTGTCAGTATTTACAGGGGGTCCCCGGGAGTGTGTCATTATTTACACGGGGTCCCCGGGAGTGTGTCAGTATTTACAGAAGATCCCCAGGAGTGTGTCAGTATTTACAGGAGATCCTCGGGAGCGTGTCAGTATTTACAGGGGGTCCCCGGGAGTGTGTCAGTATTTACAGGGGTTCCCCAGGAGTGTGTCAGTATTTACAGGAGATCCCCAGGAGTGTGTCAGTATTTACAGGGGGTCCCCGGGAGTGTGTCAGTATTTACAGGGGGACCTCGGGAGTGTGTCAGTATTTACAGGGGGTCCCCGGGAGTGAGTCAGTATTTACAGGGGGTCCCCGGGAGTGAGTCAGTATTTACAGGGGGTCCCCGGGAGTGTGTCAGTATTTACAGGGGGTCCCCGGAAGTGTATCAGTATTTACAGGGGGTCCCCGGGAGTGTGTCAGTATTTACAGGGGGTCCCCGGGAGTGAGTCAGTATTTACAGGGGGTCCCCGGGAGTGTGTCAGTATTTACAGGGGGTCCCCGGAAGTGTGTCAGTATTTACAGGGGGTCCCCGGGAGTGTGTCAGTATTTACAGGGGGACCTCGGGAGTGTGTCAGTATTTACAGAGGGTCCCCCAGACCCCAGGTCTGATTATCATTGAGCACTGTCCCAGTAGCCTGATCTGCTGAAATCCCCGCTCCCTACCGTTGCAAGAACACAGAATAACAACCAGCTCATCACAAAGTCCTGAAAGATCGCAGTGAAATGTGAGATGTTGGTTGAGCTACGCTGTGTCCTTGCTGCTATCAGTAACCGCAATCAGACCAGTCTCTTACATCTTGCATTGATTTCAGTCGAAAAGGCTGAACTTTGTCTACTCTGTATTGGATGGTGCTGCAGTCTCATAACCTGCGGCAATTCGAATTCGGAATATTCACCATGACTCTCCCCTTCCTGATGGATCATAGTTTGTATGTGTGTGTATGCGAGCTCATGTGTGTGTTTTTGTGCGTGTTTGTGTATGTGTACACGTGTTAATGTGTGTGCGCGTGTTTGTGTGTACTCGTGTTCATGCGTCTCTACACATGTTCGTGTGCATGTACTCGTGCTAATGTGTGTGTGTGCGTGTTTGTGTGTGTCCGGGTGCCTGTGTATATGTGTGCACACGTGTTTGTGTGCGTGTGTGTGTTTGTGCGTATGTCTACGCATGTTCATGTGTGTCGATGCGTTCATGTGTGTGTATGCTGTCTGTGTGTCTGCATGTTCGTGTCTGTGTGCGCACATGTTGGTGTGTGTGCACGTGTGTCTGTATGTGTGCATATGTGTCCGTGCGTGTGTACGCATGTTCGTGTGTGTCTGTGTGTGCACGTGTGTATGTGTGTGTGCACGTGTGTTCGTACGCGTGTCCGTGTGTGTGTGTGCTTAAGTGCGTGTGTGTGTGTGCGCGCGCGCGCACCAGTGAGTGAGCGCGTATGCGCGTGTATGTGCGCACGTGTGCGCGTGTATGTGTGTGTGTGTACATCGGAACAGGAGGCGGCCATTCAGCCCCTCGATTTGTTCTGCCATTCAATTAGATCATGGCTAATCTGTATCTCAACTCCATCTACCCTCCTTTGCTCCATACAGTTGATACCCTTACCCAATAAAAATCTATGCATCACTGTCTTGTACACTCCAATGTAAATATTGATTTCACCCCTGAACAGCCTGGCTCTAATTTTAAGGTGACGCCCCCTTGTTCTGGACTCCCCTACCAGAGCAGATAATTTTTCTCTATCCACCCTATCGATTCCGTTAATCATCTTAACCACCCTAGATCGCCCTTCAACCTTCTGCACAAGCCCAGTCTGTGCGACCTCTCTTCGTCATTTAACCCCTTCAGCCCCGGGTATCGCTCTGGTGAATCTGCGCTGCTCCCCCTCGGAGGCCAATATACCCTCCCCGAGGGGTGGGGCACAGGACTGAACACAGTCACTCCCGATGGGGATCTGACCAGAGTTTTATATAACCGTAGCGTAACTTCCACCCTTTGTATTGCAGCCCCCGTGATAATGGCCAACGTTCCATAGTCCTTTTGAGTTGCTTTTTTTGTTCCTGTCCACGAGCTTTAAATGATTTGTGGACCTGGGCTCGATAATCTCCCTTCTCCTCCACAATTTCTCCTTATCTCACCGTTTATGCTATTTTCTTGGGTGCAAAGTGGATGACCTCACACTTCGCTCGCAATGAAATCGCTCTGCTGCCGATTTTCCCACTCGCTCGATCTATTTCCACCCCCGCAACATCGCCTGTCTCTGCCCCTGCCTCAGCTCATCTGCTGCTAAAGCCCTCATCCATGCCTTTTTTATGTCCAGACTTGACGCACTCCTGGCCGGCCTCCCACATTCTACCCTACGTAAACTAGAGGTGATCCAAAACTCGGCTGCCTCGTGTCCTAACTCGCACCAAGTCCCGCTCACCCATCACTCCCTGTGCTCACTGACCCCGTGTCCTAACTCGCACCGAGTCCCGCTCACCCATCACTCCCTGTGCTCACTGACCCCGTGTCCTAACTCGCACCGAGTCCCGCTCACCCATCACCCCCTGTGCTCGCTGCCCCGTGTCCTAACTCGCACCGAGTCCCGCTCACCCATCACCCGCTGTGCTCGCTGCCCCGTGTCCTAACTCGCACCAAGTCCCGCTCACCCATCACCCACTGTGCTCGCTGCCCCGTGTCCTAACTCGCACCGAGTCCTGCTCACCCATCACCCCCTGTGCTCGCTGCCCCGTGTCCTAACTCGCACCGAGTCCCGCTCACCCATCACCCACTGTGCTGCCCCATGTCCTAACTCGCACCGAGTCCTGCTCACCCATCACCCCCTGTGCTCGCTGCCCCGTGTCCTAACTCGCACCGAGTCCCACTCACCCATCACCCCCTGTGCTCGCTGCCCTGTGTCCTATCTCGCACCGAGTCCTGCTCACCCATCACCCCCTGTGCTCGCTGATCCACACTGGCTCCCGGTTAAGGAACACCTTGATTTCCAATCCCTCCATGGCCCTCGCTCCTCCCTATCTCTGTAACCTCCTCCAGCCCCACAACCCTCAAATGTGTGCTCTTCCTTTTCTGGGTCCCTTGAGCATCACCGAGTTCCATTGCTCCACCATTGGACAGCCATGCCTTAAGCTGCCTGAGCCCCAAGCTCTGGAATTCGCTCAAACTTCTCCGCCTCCTTAGGTCCGACCTCTTTGATCAAGCTTTTGGTTATCTGCTTAGAATCACAGACCGGTCACAGCACAGAACGAGGCCATTGGGCCCGTCGAACCCATGCCGGCTCTCTGCAAGAGCACCTCAGCCAGTCCCACTCCCCCGCCCTTTCCCCGGAGCCCTGCAAAACCTCATTCCTTCAGGTACTTATCCAACTCCCTTTTGAAAGCCGCGATTGAGTCTGCCTCCACCGCCCTCTCGGGCAGCGCATTCCAGATCCTAACCACTCGCTGCGTAAAAACGTTTTCCCTCATGTTGCCTTTGGTTTTTCTACCAATCGCCTTAAATCTGTGTCCTCTGGTTCATGACCCTTCCACCAATGGGAACAGTTTCTCTCGATCTACTCTGTCCAGGCCCCTCCTGATTTTGAACATCTCGATCAAATCTCCTCTCAACCTTCTCTGCTCCCAGGGGAACAACCCCAGCTTCTCCAGTCTATCCCCATCACTGAAGTCCCTCATCCCTGGAACCAATCTCGTCGATCTCCTCCGCACCCTCTCTAAGGCCTTCACATCCTGCCTAAAGTGCGGTGCCCAGAATTGGACACAATACTCCAGTTGAGGCCGAACCTGTGCTTTATACAGGTTCATCATCACTTCCACACTCTTGTACTCTAACTATGAAGTCCAAGATCCCATAAGCCTCCCCTTAAATGCATCGATACTATTCGCCTCAACCATTCCCTGTGGTAGTGAGTTCCACATTCTCACCACTCATTACAACAGTGACCACACTCCAAAAGTACTGCATTGGCTGTAAAGCGCTTTGGGACGTCTGATGGTTGTGAAAGGCGCTATATAAATGCAAGTCTTTCTTCTTTCTCTCTTTCTTTCTCTCTGGGTCAAGACGTTTCCCCTGGTAATCCATATTGGATTTATTAGTGTGCACCTTATATATTGATGGACCCCCTAGTGTTTGGTCTCCTTCACAAGAGGAAACATCTTCTCTGCGTCTATCCCCGTGGAAACCCCTTCATACTTGTAAACATAGAACCATAGAAAATAGGTGCAGGAGTAGGCCATTCGGCCCTTCGAACCTGCACCACCATTCAATATGATCATGGCTGATCATGCAACCTCTGTACCCCATTCCTGCTTTATCTCCATACCCCTTGATCCCTTTAGCCAAAAGGGCCACATCTAACACCTTCTTGAATATATCTAACGAACTGGCCTCAACAACTTTCTGTGGTAGAGAATTCCACAGGTTCACAATTCTCTGAGTGAAAAAGTTTCTCCTCATCTCGGTCCTAAATGGCTTACCCCTTATCCTTAGACTGTGACCCCTGTGTAACACTCCCAGCGCAGGTACAGCACGGGGTTAGCTACAGAGTAAAGCTCCCTCTACACAGTCCCATCGAACACTCCCAAGACAGGTACAGCACGGGGTTAGATACAAAGAAAAAGCTCCCTCTACACAGTCCCATCAAATACTCCCAAGACAGGTACAGCACGGGGTTAGATACAGAGAAAAAGCTCCCTCTACACTCTCCCATCTAACACTCCCAAGGCAGGTACAGAACGGGGTTAGATACAGAGAAAAAGCTCCCTCTACACAGTCCCATCAAATACTCCCAGGGTAGGTTAAGCACAGGTTAAATACAGAGTAATGTTCCCTCTACACTTTCCTATCGAACATTCCCATGGCAGGTACAGCCTGGGTTAGATACAGAGAAAAAGCTCCCTCTACACAGTCCCATCAAATACTCCCAGGGTAGGTTAAGCACAGGTTAAATACAGAGTAAAGCTCCCTCTACACTGTCCCATTCGGCCCTTCGAGCCTGCACCGCCATTCAATGAGTTCATGGCTGAACATGCAACCTCAGTACCCCATTCCTGCTTTCTCACCATACCCCTTGATCCCCCTAATAGTAAGGACTACATCTAACTCCTTTTTGAATATATTTAGTGAATTGGCCTCAACAACTTTCTGTGGTAGAGAATTCCACAGGTTCACCACTCTCTGGGTGAAGAAGTTTCTCCTCATCTCAGTCCTAAATGGCTTACCCCTTATCCTTAGACTGTGACCCCTGGTTCTGGACTTCCCCAACATCGGGAACATTCTTCCTGCATCTAACCTGTCTAAACCCGTCAGAATTTTATATGTTTCTATGAGATCCCCTCTCATTCTCCTAAATTCCAGTGAGTATAAGCCTAGTCGATCTAGTCTTTCTTCATATGTCGGTCCCGCCATCCCAGGAATCAGTCTGGTGAACCTTCGCTGCACTCCCTCAATAGCAAGAATGTCCTTCCTCAGATTAGGAGACCAAAACTGCACCCAATACTCATGATGTGGTCTCACCAAGGCCCTGTACAACTGCAGTAAGATCTCCCTGCTCCTATACTCAAATCCTCTCGCTCTGAAGGCCAGCATGCCATTTGCTTTCTTCACTGCCTGCTGTACCTGCATGCCTACCTTCGGTGACTGATGTACCATGACACCCAGGTCTCGTGGCACCTCCCCTTTTATTAATCTGTCACCATTCAGATAATAATCTGCCTATCTGTTTTTGACACCAAAGTGGATCACCTCACATTTATCCACATTATACTGCATCTGCCATGAATTTGTCCACTCACCTAACCTGGCCAAGTAAACCTGCAGCCTCTTAGCGTCCTCCTCACAGCTCACACCGCCACCCAGCTTAGTGTCATCTGCAAACTTGGAGATATTGCACTCAATTCCTTCATCTAAATCATTGATGTAGATTGTAAATAGCTGGGGTCCCAGCACTGAGCCCTGCGGCACCCCACTAGTCACTGCCTGCCGTTCTGAAAAAGGACCCGTTTATTCCCCACTCTTAGCTTCCTGTCTGTCCAGGTCCTAAATGGCTCTATGAGGTCACCTCTCGGCCTCCTCGTTCCCAGAGCGCAAAGAGAGCCCAGGCTTGCGTGTGGAGTGCCAAGCCAACAGCGTTTGAATAGGGAGCGAGCTAAAGCATTGCCTAAGGTTCACATGTCCAGGGATGAAGGAGATTTCCCTGTCCCTGATTGAGGGGAAATGTTGGTCTGACTGATAGATGGGAGTCTATCCCGAGCAAGCCATATCTCCCGCTTAAACTGGTTTTACCTCTCTCGCATGCACGATCCAAAATTGTCAAAAAAAAATAACGCACCAGGGTCCAAATCAGACGTTTCTGAGTGTTGAGCGCCTCTTTGATCATGTGACTTCCGAAGGTAACGTGCTCTGCGCGCGGTGACGTGGGGGGGGGGGGGAATGCTTGCCCGCTTGTCCTTGCTTAACCCTCTTTTGTTCCAGCGTCAAAGTCTTCTCTTTGTGCCTCCAAACGCTTGAGTCAAAAGGGGGTCGTCTTGGCGACACTGGGAGATGTGTGACTGAGCTCCGCTCAAGTCCGAGCAGTTCTAACCGAACAAATAGGCTTTGCCGGCCCTCCACGCTGGTCCCGGAGTCTCCAGGAATGATTGAGTGACCCACCCCCCCGCCCCCCGCCCGCTCTGAGCCGACCCAGGAGATAAATCACATGGGGCATGGGGAGCATTGCGTCTTCCGTCACCGGGAGTGCATCAGTATTTAAAGGGTTCCACGGGAAAGTGTCATTATTTATAGGAGGTTCCCGGGAGTGTGTCAGTATTTACAGGAGGTCCGCAGGTGTGTGTCAGTATTTACAGGAAGTCCCCGGGGAGTGTTCATGTATTTACAGGAGATCCCTGGGAGTGTGTCAGTATTTACAGGAGGTCCTCGGGAGCGAGTCCGTATTTACAGGAGGTCCCCGGGAGTGTGTCAGTATTTACAGGGGGTCCCCGGGAGTGTGTCAGTATTTACAGGGGGTCCCTGGGAGTGTGTCAATATTTACAGGGGGTCCCTGGGAGTGTGTCAGTATTTACAGGGGGTCCTCGGGAGTGTGTCAGTATTAACAGTGTGTCCCCGGGAGTGTGTCAGTGTTTACAGGGGTTCCTACGTGCGCGTGTCAGTAATTACAGGGGGTCCGCGGAAGTGTGTCAGTATTTACAGGAGATCCCCGGGAGTGTGTCAGTATTTACAGGGGGTCCTCGGGAGTGCGTCAGTATTTACAGGGCGTCCCCGGGAGTGTGTCAGTATTTACAGGGAGTCCCCGGGAGTGTGTCAGTATTTGCAGGGGCTCCCCGGGAGTGTGTCTGTATTTACAGGATGTCACCAGGAGTGTGTCACTATTTACAGGGGGTCCCCGGGAGTGTGTCAGTATTTGCAGGGGCTCCCCGGGAGTGTGACTGTATTTACAGGATGTCACCAGGAGTGTGTCACTATTTATAGGGGGTCATCGGGAGTGTGTCAGTGTTTTCAGGGGGTCCCCGGGAGTGTGTCGGTATTTACAGGGGGTCCACGGGAGTGTGTCAATATAACTACATAAGAACATAAGAATTAGGAACAGGTGTAGGCCATCTAGCCCCTCGAGCCTGCTCCGCCATTCAACAAGATCATGGCTGATCTGGCCGTGGACTCAGCTCCACTTTCCCGCCCTCTCCCCGTAACCCTTAATTCCCTTATTGGTTAAAAATCTATCTATCTGTGATTTGAATACATTCAATGAGCTAGCCTCAACTGCTTCCTTGGGCAGAGAATTCCACAGATTCACAACCCTTGGGAGAAGAAATTCCTTCTTAACTCGGTTTTAAATTGGCTCCCCGGTATTTTGAGGCTGTGCCCCCTAGTTCTAGTCTCCCCGACCAGTGGAAACAACCTCTCTGCCTCTATCTTGTCTATCCCTTTCATGATTTTAAATGTTTCTATAAGATCACCCCTCATCCTTCTGAACTCCAACGAGTAAAGACCCAGTCTACTCAATCTATCATCATAAGGTAACCCCCTCATCTCCGGAATCAGCCTGATATTTACAGGGGGTCCCCGGGTGTGTTTCACTATTGACAGGGGGTCCCCGGGAGTGCGTCAGTATTTACAGGAGGTCCCCAGGAGTGTGTCTCTATTTAAAGGTGGTCCCATGAATATGTCAGTATTTACAGGAAGTGTCCGGGCATCTGTCATTAATTACAGAGGATCCGCAGAAGTCTGTCAGTATTTACAGGGGATCCCCGGAGTTTGTCAGTATTTACAGGAGTACCTCAGGAATGTGTCAGTATTTACAGGGGGTCCCCGGGGAGTGTGTCAGTATTTACAGGGTGTCCCCGGGAGTGTGTCAGTATTTAAAGGGTTCCACGGGAGTGTGTCAGTATTTACAGGGGGTCCCCAGGAGTGTGTCATTATTTACAGGGGGTCCCCGGGAGTGTGTCAGTATTTACAGGGGGTCCCCGGGAGTGTGTCACTATTTGTAAGGGGTCCCCAGGTGTGTATCAGTATTTTCAGGGGATCTCCGGGAGTGTGTCATTATTTACAGGGCATCCCCGGGTGTGTGTCAGTATCTACAGGTCGGCCCCGGGAGTGTGTCCGTATTTACAGGGGTTCCTACGTGCGCGTGTCAGTAATTACAGGGGGTCCGCGGAAGTGTGTCAGTATTTACAGGAGATCCCCGGGAGTGTGTCAGTATTTACAGGGTGTCCCCGGGAGTGTGTCAGTATTTACAGGGGGTCCCCGGGAGTGTGTCAGTATTACAGGGTGTTCCCGGGAGTGTGTCAGTATTTACAGGGGTTCCTCAAGAGTGTGCCATTATTTACAGGAGGTTCCTGGGAGTGATTCACTATTTACAGGTTGTCCTCGGGAGTGTGTCAGTTTTTACAGGGGGTCCCCAGGTGTGTGTCAGTATTTACAGGGGGTCCCCAGGAGTGTGTCAGTATTTACAGGGGGTCCCCGGGAGTGTGTCAGTATTTACAGGGGGTCCTCGGGAGTGTGTCAGTATTACAGGGTGTCCCCGGGAGTGTGTCAGTATTTACAGGGGGTCCCCGGGAGTGTGTCAGTATTTACAGGGGGTCCTCGGGAGTGTTCAGTATTACAGGGTGTCCCCGGGAGTGTGTCAGTATTTACAGGGAGTCCCCGGGAGTGTGTCAGTATTTACAGGGGGTCCCCAAGAGTGTGTCAGTATTTACAGGGTGTCCCCGGGAGTGTGTCCGTATTTACAGGGGTTCCTCGGGAGTGTGTCAGTATTTACAGGGTGTCCCCGTGAGTGTGTCAGTATTTACATGATGTCCCCGCGAGTGTGTCGATATTTACAGCGGGTCCCCGGGAGTGTGTCAGTATTTACAGGGTTCCCCGGTAGCGTGTCAGTAATTACTGGAGGTCCCCGGGGAGCGTGTCAGTATTTACAGGAGGTCCCCAGAAATGTGTCAGTATTGACAGGGGGTCCTATGAATATGTCAGTATTCACAGGAGGTGCCCAGGTGTGCGTCATTATTTACAGGGGATCCCTAGGAGTGTGTCAGTATTTAAAGGGGCTCCCCGGGAGTGTGTCACTATTTACAGGGGGTCCCCAGGAATGTGTCACTATTTACAGGGGGTCCCCGGGAGTGTGTCAGTATTTACAGGGGGTCCCCGGGAGTGTGTCTGTATTTACAGGGGGTCCCCGGGAGTGTGTCAGTATTAACAGGGGATCACCGGGAGTGTGTCAGTATTTACAGAGGGTTCCCAGGAGCGTGTCAGTATCTACAGGAAGTCCCTGGGAGTGTGTCAGTATTTACAGGGGATCCCCGGGAGTGTGTCAGTATGTACAGGAAGTCCCTGTGAGTGTGTCATTATTTACGGGGTTCCCCGGGAGTGTGTCAGTATTTACAGCGGGTCCCCGGGAGTGTGTCTGTATTTACAGGGGTTCCCCGGGAGCATGTCATTACTTACGGGGATCCCCGGGAGTGTGTCAGTGTTTACAGGGGATCCCCAGGAATGTGTCAGTATTTAAAGGGGCTCCCCGGGAGTGTGTCAGTATTTACAGGGGATCCCCAGGAATGTGTCAGTATTTACGGGGGTCCCCGGGAGTGTGTCAGTGTTTACAGGGGGTCCCCAGGAATGTGTCAGTATTTACGGGGGTCCCCGGGAGTGTGTCAGTATTTACAGTGGGTCCCCGGGGGTGTGTCAGTATTTACAGGGGATCCTGGGAGTATGTTAGTAGTTACAGGGGCTCCCCGGGGGTGTGTCAGTAGTTACAGGGGCTCCCCGGGAGTGTGTCTGTATTTACAGGGGGCCCCACGAATATGTCAGTATTTACAGGAGGTGCCCGGGTGTGTGTCATTATTTACAGGGGATCCTCAGGAGTGTGTCAATATTTACAGGGGACCCCGGGAGTGTATCCGTATTTACAGGGGTTCCACGTGCGCGTGTCAGTAATTACAGGGGGTCCCCAGGAATGTGTCAGTATTGACAGGAGGTCCCCGAGAGTGTGTCAATATTTACAGAGGGACCCCAGGAGTGTTTCAGTATTTACAGGGGGTCCCCGGGAGTGCGTCAGTATTTACAGGGGGTCCCCGGGAGTGCGTCAGTATTTACAGGGCGTCCCCGGGAGTGTGTCAGTATTTACAGGGGGTCCCCGGGAGTGTGTCAGTATTTGCAGGGGCTCCCCGGGAGTGTGACTGTATTTACAGGATGTCACCAGGAGTGTGTCACTATTTATAGGGGGTCATCGGGAGTCTGTCAGTGTTTTCAGGGGGTCCCCGGGAGTGTGTCGGTATTTACAGGGGGTCCACGGAAGTGTGTCAATATAACTACATAAGAACATAAGAACAGAAGAATTAGGAACAGGTGTAGGCCATCTAGCCCCTCGAGCCTGCTCCGCCATTCAACAAGATCATGGCTGATCTGGCCGTGGACTCAGCTCCACTTTCCCGCCCTCTCCCCATAACCCTTAATTCCCTTATTGGTTAAAAATCTATCTATCTGTGATTTGAATACATTCAATGAACTAGCCTCAACTGCTTCCTTGGGCAGAGAATTCCACAGATTCACAACCCTTTGGGAGAAGAAATTCCTTCTCAACTCGGTTTTAAATTGGCTCTCCGGTATTTTGAGGCTGTGCCCCCTAGTTCTAGTCTCCCCGACCAGTGGAAACAACCTCTCTGCCTCTATCTTGTCTATCCCTTTCATGATTTTAAATGTTTCTATAAGATCACCCCTCATCCTTCTGAACTCCAACGAGTAAAGACCCAGTCTATTCAATCTATCATCATAAGGTAACCCCCTCATCTCCGGAATCAGCCTAATATTTACAGGGGGTCCCCGGGTGTTTTTCATTATTGACAGGGGGTCCCCGGGAGTGTGTCAGTATTTACAGGGAGTCCCCGGGAGTGTGTCTGTATTTAAAGGGGCTCCCCGGGAATGTGTCACTATTTGCAGGGGGTTCCCGGGCAGTGTATCAGTATTTACAGGGGGTCCCTGGGAGTGTGTCAGTATTTACAGGGAGTCCCCGGGAATGTGTCAGTATTTACAGTGAGTCCCCGGGAGTGTGTCAGTATTTACAGGGAGTCCCCGGGAGTGTGTCCGTATTTACAGGGGTTCCACGTGCCCGTGTCAGTAATTACAGGGGTACCCCAGGAATGTGTCAGTATTTACAGCGGGTCCCCGAGAGTGTGTCAGTATTTACAGGGGGTCCCCGGGAGTGTGTCAGTATTTACAGGGGGTCCATGGGTGTGTGTCAGTATTTGCAGGGAGTCCCCGGAGTGTGTCCGTATTTACAGGAGTTCCCCGGGAGCATGTCAGTAATTACAGGGTGTCCCGGGAAGTGTGTCACTATTTACAGGAAATCCCCGAGAGTGTGTCAATATTTACAGAGGGACCCCAGGAGTGTCTCAGTATTTACAGGGTGTCCCCAGGAATGTGTCAGTATTTAAAGGGGGTCCCTGGGTTTGTGTCAGTATTTGCAGGGTGTCCCCGGGAGTGCGTCAGTATTTACAGGGGGTCCCAGGAAGTGGGTCAATATTTACAGGAAGTCCCCGGGCAGTGTGTCAGTATTTGCAGGGTGTCCCCGGGAGTGTGTCAGTATTTACAGGGGGTCCCCGGGAGTGTGTCAGTATTTACAGGGGGTTCCCGGGCAGTGTGTCAGTATTTACAGGGTATCCCCGGGCAGTGTGTCAGTATTTACAGGGGGTCCCTGGGAGTGTGTCAGTATTTACAGGGAGTCCCCGGGAATATGTCAGTATTTACAGGGGGTCCATGGGTGTGTGTCAGTATTTGCAGGGGGTCCCCGGAGTGTGTCCGTATTTACAGGAGTTCCCCGGGAGCATGTCAATAATTACAGGGGGTCCCGGGAAGTGTGTCAGTATTTACAGGAATTCCCCGAGAGTGTGTCAATATTTACAGAGGGACCCCAGGAGTGTGTCAGTATTTACAGGGTGTCCCCAGGAATGTGTCAGTATTTAAAGGGGGTCCCTGGGTTTGTGTCAGTATTTGCAGGGTGTCCCCGGGAGTGTGTCAGTATTTATAGGGGGTCCCCGGGAGTGTGTCTGTATTTAAACCGGGTCCCCAGGAATGTGTCAGTATTTACAGGGGGTGCGCGGGAGTGTGTCAGTATTTACGGGGGTCCCCGGGAGTGTGTCATTATTTACAGGGGTTCCCCGGGAGCGTGTCAATAATTACAGGGGGTCGCCGGAAGTGTGTCAGTATTTACAGGGGGACTCCGGGAATGTGTCCGTATTTACAGGAGGTCCCCGGGAGTGTGTCAGTATTCACAGGGGGTCCCCGGACGTGTGTCAGAATTAACAGGGGGTCACCGGGAGTGTGTCAGTATTTACAGGGGGTCCCCAGAAATGTGTCAGTATTTATGGGGGTCCCCGGGAGAGTGTCAGTATTTACAGGGGGTCCCCAGGAATGTGTCAGTATTTACGGGGGTCCCCGGGAGCGTGTCAGTATTTACAGGGGGTCCCCGGGAGTGTGTCAGTATTTACAGGGATTCCCTGGGAGCGTGTCAGTAATTACAGGGGGTCGCCGGAAGAGTATCAGTATTTACAGGTGGTCCCCGGGAGTGTGCCAGTATTTACAGTTGGTCCCCAGGACTGTGTCAGTATTTACAGGGGGTCCCCGGGCGTGTGTCAGTATTTATTGGGGTCCCCAGGAGTGTGTCATTATTTACAGGGGGTCCCCGGGAGTGTGTCAGTATTTACAGGGGGTCCCCGGGAGTGTGTCAGTATTTACAGGCGGTCGCCGGAAGAGTATCAGTATTTACAGGAGGTCTCCGGGAGTGTGTCAGTATTTACAGGTGGTCCCCAGGAGTGTGTCAGTATTTACAGGGAGTCACCGGGAGTGTGTCAGTATTTACAGGGGGTCCCCGGGAGTGTGTCAGTATTTACGGGGGTCCCCGGGAGTGTGTCATTGTTTACAGGGGTCCCCAAGAATGTGTCAGTATTTACAGGGGGTCCCCGGATGTGTATCAGTATTTACAGGAGATCCCCAGGAGTGTGTCAGTATTTACAGGGGAACCCCGGAGTGTGTCAGTATTTGCAAGGATTCAGCAGGAATGTGTCATTATTTACAGGATATCCCCAGGAGTGTGTCAGTATGTAAAGGAAGTCCCTGGGAGCGTGGCAGTGTTTATAGGATGTCCCCGGGAGTGTGTCTGTATTTACAGGGATCCCCGGGCGTGTATCACTGTTTAAAGCGGGTCCCAGGGAGTGTGTAAATGTTTAAAGCGGGTCCGCGGGAGTGTGTCAGTGTTTACAGAAGGTCTCCAGGATCGTGTCAGTAATTACAGAGTTCCCAGAAGTGGGTCAGTATTTGCAGGAAGTCCCCGGGAGTGTGTCAGTATTTACAGGGGGTCCCCGGGAGTGTCTCAGTATTTACAGGGGATCACCGTGAGTGTGTCTGTATTTACAGGAAGTCCCTGGGAGTGTGGCAGTGTTTATATGGGCACTCCGGGAGTGTGTCAGTGTTTAAAGCGGGTCCCGGGAGTGTGTCAGTGTTTAAAGCGGGTCCCCGAGTGCGTGTCAGTATTTACAGGAGGTCCCCGGTAGCGTATCAGTAATTACAGAGTTCCCGGAAGTGTGTCAGTATTTACAGGGTATCCCCGGGCAGTGTGTCAGTATTTACAGGGTGTCCCCAGGAATGTGTCAGTATTTAAAGGGGGTCCCTGGGTTTGTGTCAGTATTTGCAGGGTGTCCCCGGGAGTGTGTCAGTATTTATAGGGGGTCCCCGGGAGTGTGTCTGTATTTAAACCGGGTCCCCAGGAATGTGTCAGTATTTACAGAGGGTGCGCGGGAGTGTGTCAGTATTTACGGGGGTCCCCGGGAGTGTGTCATTATTTACAGGGGTTCCCCGGGAGCGTGTCAATAATTACAGGGGGTCGCCGGAAGTGTGTCAGTATTTACAGGGGGACTCCGGGAATGTGTCAGTATTTACAGGAGGTCCCCGGGAGTGTGTCTGTATTCACAGGGGGTCCCCGGACGTGTGTCAGAATTAACAGGGGGTCACCGGGAGTGTGTCAGTATTTACAGGGGGTCCCCAGAAATGTGTCAGTATTTATGGGGGTCCCCGGGAGAGTGTCAGTATTTACAGGGGGTCCCCAGGAATGTGTCAGTATTTACGGGGGTCCCCGGGAGCGTGTCAGTATTTACAGGGGGTCCCCGGAAGTGTGTCAGTATTTTCAGGGATTCCCTGGGAGCGTGTCAGTAATTACAGGGGGTCGCCGGAAGAGTATCAGTATTTACAGGAGGTCCCCGGGAGTGTGCCAGTATTTACAGTTGGTCCCCAGGACTGTGTCAGTATTTACAGGGGGTCCCCGGGCGTGTGTCAGTATTTATTGGGGTCCCCAGGAGTGTGTCATTATTTACAGGGGGTCCCCGGGAGTGTGTCAGTATTTACAGGGGGTCCCCGGGAGTGTGTCAGTATTTACAGGGGTTCCCTGGGAGCGTGTCAGTAATTATAGGCGGTCGCCGGAAGAGTATCAGTATTTACAGGAGGTCTCCGGGAGTGTGTCAGTATTTACAGGTGGTCCCCAGGAGTGTGTCAGTATTTACAGGGAGTCACCGGGAGTGTGTCAGTATTTACAGGGGGTCCCCGGGAGTGTGTCAGTATTTACGGGGGTCCCCGGGAGTGTGTCATTGTTTACAGGGGTCCCCAAGAATGTGTCAGTATTTACAGGGGGTCCCCGGATGTGTATCAGTATTTACAGGAGATCCCCAGGAGTGTGTCAGTATTTACAGGGGAACCCCGGAGTGTGTCAGTATTTGCAAGGATTCAGCAGGAATGTGTCATTATTTACAGGATGTCCCCAGGAGTGTGTCAGTATGTAAAGGAAGTCCCTGGGAGCGTGGCAGTGTTTATAGGGTGTCCCCGGGAGTGTGTCTGTATTTATAGGGATCCCCGGGCGTGTATCAGTGTTTAAAGCGGGTCCCAGGGAGTGTGTAAATGTTTAAAGCGGGTCCGCGGGAGTGTGTCAGTGTTTACAGAAGGTCTCCAGGATCGTGTCAGTAATTACAGAGTTCCCAGAAGTGGGTCAGTATTTGCAGGAAATCCCCGGGAGTGTGTCAGTATTTACAGGGGGTCCCCGGGAGTGTCTCAGTATTTACAGGGGATCACCGTGAGTGTGTCTGTATTTACAGGAAGTCCCTGGGAGTGTGGCAGTGTTTATATGGGCACTCTGGGAGTGTGTCAGTGTTTAAAGCGGGTCCCGGGAGTGTGTCAGTGTTTAAAGCGGGTCCCCGAGTGCGTGTCAGTATTTACAGGCGGTCCCCGATAGCGTATCAGTAATTACAGGGGGTCCCCGGAAGTGGGTCAGTATTTACAGGAAGTCCCCGGGCAGTGTGTCAGTATTTACAGGGGGTCCCCGGGAGTGTGTCAGTATTTACAGGGGGTCCCCGGGAGTGTGTCAGTATTTACAGGGGGTCCCCGGGCAGTGTGTCAGTATTTACAGGGTATCCCCGGGCAGTGTGTCAGTATTTACAGGGGGTCCCCGGGAGTGTGTCAGTATTTACAGGGAGTCCCCGGGAATGTGTCAGTATTTACAGGGAGTCCCCGGGAGTGTGTCAGTATTTACAGGGGTTCCACGTGCGCGTGTCAGTAATTACAGGGGTACCCCAGGAATGTGTCAGTATTTACAGCGGGTCCCCGGGAGTGTGTCAGTATTTACAGGGGGTCCCCGGGAGTGTGTCAGTATTTACAGGGGGTCCATGGGTGTGTGTCAGTATTTGCAGGGTGTCCCCGGGAGTGTGTCAGTATTTACAGGGGGTCCCCGGGAGTGTGTCTGTATTTAAACCGGGTCCCCAGGAATGTGTCAGTATTTACAGGGGGTGCCCGGGAGTGTGTCAGTATTTACAGATGTCCCCGGGAGTGTGTCATTATTTACAGGGGTTCCCTGGGAGCGTGTCAATAATTACAGGGGGTCGCCGGAAGTGTGTCAGTATTTACAGGAGGTCTCCGGGAATGTGTCAGTATTTACAGGAGGTCCCCGGGAGTGTGTCAGTATTTACAGGTGGTCCCCAGGAGTGTGTCAGTATTTACAGGGGGTCACCGGGAGTGTGTCAGTATTTACAGGGGGTCCCTGGGAGTGTGTCAGTATTTACGGGGGTCCCCGGGAGTGTGTCATTGTTTACAGGGGTCCCCAAGAATGTGTCAGTATTTACAGGGGGTCCCCGGATGTGTATCAGTATTTACAGGAGATCCCCAGGAGTGTGTCAGTATTTACAGGGGAACCCCGGAGTGTGTCAGTATTTACAAGGATTCAGCAGGAATGTGTCATTATTTACAGGATGTCCATAGGAGTGTGTCAGTATGTACAGGGGGTCCCCGGGAGTGTGTCAGTATGTACAGGAAGTCCCTGGGAGCGTGGCAGTGTTTATAGGGTGTCCCCGGGAGTGTGTCTGTATTTACAGGGATCCCCGGGCGTGTATCAGTGTTTAAAGCGGGTCCCAGGGAATGTGTAAATGTTTAAAGCGGGTCCGCGGGAGTGTGTCAGTGTTTATAGAAGGTCTCCAGGATCGTGTCAGTAATTACAGAGTTCCCGGAAGTGGGTCAGTATTTGCAGGAAGTCCCCGGGAGTGTGTCAGTATTTACAGGGGGTCCCCGGGAGTGTGTCAGTATTTACAGGGGGTCCCCGGGAGTGTCTCAGTATTTACAGGGGATCACCGTGAGTGTGTCTGTATTTACAGGAAGTCCCTGGGAGTGTGGCAGTGTTTATATCGGCACTCCGGGAGTGTGTCAGTGTTTAAAGCGGGTCCCGGGAGTGTGTCAGTGTTTAAAGCGGGTCCCCGAGTGCGTGTCAGTATTTACAGGCGGTCCCCGATAGTGTATCAGTAATTACAGGGGGTCCCCGGGAGTGTGTCAGTATTTACAGGGGGTCCCCGGGAGTGTGTCAGTATTTACAGGGGGTCCACGGGTGTGTGTCAGTATTTGCAGGGGGTCCCCGGAGTGTGTCCGTATTTACAGGAGTTCCCCGGGAGCATGTCAGTAATTACAGGGGGTCCCGGGAAGTGTGTCAGTATTTACAGGAAGTCCCCGAGAGTGTGTCAATATTTACAGAGGGACCCCAGGAGTGTGTCAGTATTTACAGGGTGTCCCCAGGAATGTGTCAGTATTTAGAGGGGGTCCCTGGGTTTGTGTCCGTATTTACAGGGGTTCCACGTGCGCGTGTCAGTAATTACAGGGGTACCCCAGGAATGTGTCAGTATTTACAGCGGGTCCCCGGGAGTGTGTCAGTATTTACAGGGGGTCCCCGGGAGTGTGTCAGTATTTACAGGGGGTCCATGGGTGTGTGTCAGTATTTGCAGGGTGTCCCCGGGAGTGTGTCAGTATTTACAGGGGGTCCCCGGGTGTGTGTCTGTAATTAAACCGGGTCCCCAGGAATGTGTCAGTATTTACAGGGGTTGCCCGGGAGTGTGTCAGTATTTACAGAGGTCCCCGGGAGTGTGTCATTAATTACAGGGGTTCCCTGGGAGCGTGTCAATAATTACAGGGGGTCGCCGGAAGTGTGTCAGTATTTACAGGGGGTCTCCGGGAATGTGTCAGTATTTACAGGAGGTCCCCGGGAGTGTGTCAGTATTTACAGGTGGTCCCCAGGAGTGTGTCAGTATTTACAGGGGGTCACCGGGAGTGTGTCAGTATTTACAGGGGGTCCCTGGGAGTGTGTCAGTATTTACGGGGGTCCCCGGGAGTGTGTCATTGTTTACAGGGGTCCCCAAGAATGTGTCATTATTTACAGGGGGTCCCCGGATGTGTATCAGTATTTACAGGAGATCCCCAGGAGTGTGTCAGTATTTACAGGGGAACCCCGGAGTGTGTCAGTATTTACAGGGGGTCCCCGGGAGTGTGTCAGTATTTACAGGGGGTCCCTGGGAGTGTGTCAGTATTTACGGGGGTCCCCGGGAGTGTGTCATTGTTTACAGGGGTCCCCAAGAATGTGTCAGTATTTACAGGGGGTCCCCGGATGTGTATCAGTATTTACAGGAGATCCCCAGGAGTGTGTCAGTATTTACAGGGGAACCCCGGAGTGTGTCAGTATTTACAAGGATTCAGCAGGAATGTGTCATTATTTACAGGATGTCCATAGGAGTGTGTCAGTATGTACAGGAAGTCCCCGGGAGTGTGTCAGTATTTACAGGGGGTCCCCGGATGTGTATCAGTATTTACAGGAGATCCCCAGGAGTGTGTCAGTATTTACAGGGGAACCCCGGAGTGTGTCAGTATTTACAGGGGGTCCCCGGGAGTGTGTCAGTATTTACAGGGGGTCCCTGGGAGTGTGTCAGTATTTACGGGGGTCCCCGGGAGTGTGTCATTGTTTACAGGGGTCCCCAAGAATGTGTCAGTATTTACAGGGGGTCCCCGGATGTGTATCAGTATTTACAGGAGATCCCCAGGAGTGTGTCAGTATTTACAGGGGAACCCCGGAGTGTGTCAGTATTTACAAGGATTCAGCAGGAATGTGTCATTATTTACAGGATGTCCATAGGAGTGTGTCAGTATGTACAGGAAGTCCCCGGGAGTGTGTCAGTATTTACAGGGGGTCCCCGGGAGTGTGTCAGTATGTACAGGAAGTCCCTGGGAGCGTGGCAGTGTTTATAGGGTGTCCCCGGGAGTGTGTCTGTATTTACAGGGATCCCCGGGCGTGTATCAGTGTTTAAAGCGGGTCCCAGGGAGTGTGTAAATGTTTAAAGCGGGTCCGCGGGAGTGTGTCAGTGTTTATAGAAGGTCTCCAGGATCGTGTCAGTAATTACAGAGTTCCCGGAAGTGGGTCAGTATTTACAGGGAGTCCCCGGGAGTGTGCCGGTATTTACAGGGGGTCCCCGGGAGTGTGTCAGTATTTACAGGGGTTCCACGTACGCGTGTCAGTAATTACAAGAGTTACCCAGGAATGTGTCAGTATTTAAAACGGGTCCCCAGGAGTGTGTTAGTATGTACAGGAAGTCCCTGGGAGCGTGTCAGTGTTTAAAGCGGGTCCCCGGGAGTGTGTCAGTATTTACAGGTGTCCCCGGGCAGTGTGTCAGTATTTACAGGGGGTCCCCGGGAGTGTGTCAGTATTTACAGGGGGTCCCCGGGAGTGTGTCAGTATTTACAGGGGGACCCCGGGCAGTGTGTCAGTATTTACAGGGTATCCCCGGGCAGTGTGTCAGTATTTACAGGGGGTCCCCGGGAGTGTATCAGTATTTACAGGGAGTCCCCGGGAATGTGTCAGTATTTACAGGGAGTCCCCGGGAGTGTGTCAGTATTTACAGCGGGTCCCCGGGAGTGTGTCAGTATTTACAGGGTGTCCCCGGGAGTGTGTCAGTATTTACAGGGGGTCCCCGGGAGTGTGTCTGTATTTAAACCGGGTCCCCAGGAATGTGTCAGTATTTACAGGGGGTGCCCGGGAGTGTGTCAGTATTTACAGAGGTCCCCGGGAGTGTGTCATTATTTACAGGGGTTCCCTGGGAGCGTGTCAATAATTACAGGGGGTCGCCGGAAGTGTGTCAGTATTTACAGGGGGTCTCCGGGAATGTGTCAGTATTTACAGGAGGCCCCCGGGAGTGTGTCAGTATTTACAGGTGGTCCCCAGGAGTGTGTCAGTATTTACATGGGGTCACCGGGAGTGTGTCACTATTTACAGGGGGTCCCTGGGAGTGTGTCAGTATTTACGGGGGTCCCCGGGAGTGTGTCATTGTTTACAGGGGTCCCCAAGAATGTGTCAGTATTTACAGGGGGTCCCCGGATGTGTATCAGTATTTACAGGAGATCCCCAGGAGTGTGTCAGTATTTACAGGGGAACCCCGGAGTGTGTCAGTATTTACAAGGATTCAGCAGGAATGTGTCATTATTTACAGGATGTCCATAGGAGTGTGTCAGTATGTACAGGAAGTCCCCGGGAGTGTGTCAGTATTTACAGGGGGTCCCTGGGAGTGTGTCAGTATGTACAGGAAGTCCCTGGGAGCGTGGCAGTGTTTATAGGGTGTCCCCGGGAGTGTGTCTGTATTTACAGGGATCCCCGGGCGTGTATCAGTGTTTAAAGCGGGTCCCAGGGAATGTGTAAATGTTTAAAGCGGGTCCGCGGGAGTGTGTCAGTGTTTATAGAAGGTCTCCAGGATCGTGTCAGTAATTACAGTGTTCCCGGAAGTGCGTCAGTATTTGCAGGAAGTCCCCGGGAGTGTGTCAGTATTTACAGGGGGTCCCCGGGAGTGTGTCAGTATTTACAGGGGGTCCCCGGGAGTGTCTCAGTATTTACAGGGGATCACCGTGAGTGTGTCTGTATTTACAGGAAGTCCCTGGGAGTGTGGCAGTGTTTATATGGGCACTCCGGGAGTGTGTCAGTGTTTAAAGCGGGTCCCGGGAGTGTGTCAGTGTTTAAAGCGGGTCCCCGAGTGCGTGTCAGTATTTACAGGCGGTCCCCGATAGCGTATCAGTAATTACAGGGGGTCCCCGGAAGTGGGTCAGTATTTACAGGAAGTCCCCGGGCAGTGTGTCAGTATTTACAGGGGGTCCCCGGGAGTGTGTCAGTATTTACAGGAAGTCCCCGAGAGTGTGTCAATATTTACAGGGGGTCCCCGGGAGTGTGTCAGTATTTACAGGGTGTCCCCAGGAATGTGTCAGTATTTAGAGGGGGTCCCTGGGTTTGTGTCCGTATTTACAGGGGTTCCACGTGCGCGTGTCAGTAATTACAGGGGTACCCCAGGAATGTGTCAGTATTTACAGCGGGTCCCCGGGAGTGTGTCAGTATTTACAGGGGGTCCCCGGGAGTGTGTCAGTATTTACAGGGGGTCCATGGGTGTGTGTCAGTATTTGCAGGGTGTCCCCGGGAGTGTGTCAGTATTTACAGGGGGTCCCCGGGAGTGTGTCTGTATTTAAACCGGGTCCCCAGGAATGTGTCAGTATTTATAGGGGGTGCCCGGGAGTGTGTCAGTATTTACAGAGGTCCCCGGGAGTGTGTCATTATTTACAGGGGTTCCCTGGGAGCGTGTCAATAATTACAGGGGGTCGCCGGAAGTGTGTCAGTATTTACAGGGGGTCTCCGGGAATGTGTCAGTATTTACAGGAGGTCCCCGGGAGTGTGTCAGTATTTACAGGTGGTCCCCAGGAGTGTGTCAGTATTTACAGGGGGTCACCGGGAGTTTGTCAGTATTTACAGGGGGTCCCTGGGAGTGTGTCAGTATTTACGGGGGTCCCCGGGAGTGTGTCATTGTTTACAGGGGTCCCCAAGAATGTGTCAGTATTTACAGGGGGTCCCCGGATGTGTATCAGTATTTACAGGAGATCCCCAGGAGTGTGTCAGTATTTACAGGGGAACCCCGGAGTGTGTCAGTATTTACAAGGATTCTGCAGGAATGTGTCATTATTTACAGGATGTCCATAGGAGTGTGTCAGTATGTACAGGAAGTCCCCGGGAGTGTGTCAGTATTTACAGGGGGTCCCCGGGAGTGTGTCAGTATGTACAGGAAGTCCCTGGGAGCGTGGCAGTGTTTATAGGGTGTCCCCGGGAGTGTGTCTGTATTTACAGGGATCCCCGGGCGTGTATCAGTGTTTAAAGCGGGTCCCAGGGAGTGTGTAAATGTTTAAAGCGGGTCCGCGGGAGTGTGTCAGTGTTTATAGAAGGTCTCCAGGAATGTGTCAGTATTTACAGAGGTCCCCAGGAGTGTGTCAGTATCTAAAGGAAGTCACTGGGAGTGTGTCAGTATTTAGAGGGGGTCCCCTGGAGCGTGTCAGTATTTACAGCGGGTCCCCAGGGAATGTGTCAGTATTTGCAGGGGATCCCCGGGAGTGTGTCAGTATGTACAGGAAGTCTCTGGGAGTGTGTCATTATTTACGGGGTTCCCCGGGAGTGTGTCAGTATTCACAGGGGGTCCCCGGGAGTGTGTTTGTATTTACAGGGGTTCCCCGGGAGCATGTCATTACTTACGCGGATCCCTGGGAGTGTGTCAGTATGTACAGGGCGTCCCCAGAAATGTGTCAGTATTTATGGGGGTCCCCGGGAGAGTGTCAGTATTGACAGGGGGTCCCCAGGAATGTGTCAGTATTTACGGGGGTCCCCGGGAGCGTGTCAGTATTTACAGCGGGTCCCCGGGGGGTGTCAATATTTACAAGGGGTCCCCGGGAGTGTGTCAGTATTTACAGGGGGTCCCCAGGAGTGTGTCAGTATTTACAGGGGGTCCCGGGAGTGTGTTAGTAGTTACAGGGTCTCCCCGGGAGTGTGTCAGTCGTTACAGGGGCACTCCGGGAGTGTGTCAGTGTTTAAAGCGGGTCTCCGGGAGTGTGTCAGTGTGTAAAGCGGGTCCCCGAGTGCTTGTCAGTATTTACAGGAGGTCCCCGGTAGCGTATCAGTAATTACAGAGTTCCCGGAAGTGGGTCAGTATTTACAGGAAGTCCCCGGGCAGTGTGTCAGTATTTACAGGGTGTCCCCGGGAGTGTGTCAGTATTTACAGGTGGTCCCCGGGAGTGTGTCAGTATTTACAGGGGGTCCCCGGGAGTGTGTCAGTATTTACAGGGTGTCCCCGGGCAGTGTGTCAATATTTATCGGTTGTCCCAGCGAGTGTGTCGGTATTTAGAGGGGGTCCCTGGGTTTGTGTCACTATTTACAGGGTGTCCCCGGGAGTGTGTCAGTATTTACAGGGGGTCCCCGGGAGTGTGTCTGTATTTAAACCGGGTCCCCAGGAATGTGTCAGTTTTTACAGTGGGTGCTCGGGTGTGTGTCATTATTTACAGGGGGTCCCCATGAGTGTGTCTGTATTTACAGGGGGTCCCCGGGAGTGTGTCAGTATTTACAGGAAGTCTCCGGGCAGTGTGTCAGGATTTACAGGGTGTCCCCGGGAGTGTGTCAGTATTTACAGTGGGTCCCCGGGAGTGTGTCAGTATTAACAGGGACTCCCCGGGAGTGTGTCATTATTTACAGGAGGTCTACGGGAATGTGTCAGTATTTACAGAGTGTCCCCGAGAGTGTGCCAGTATTTATAGGGGGTTCCCCGGGAGTGTGTCAGTATTTACAGGGAGTCTCTGGGAGTGTGTCAGTATTTACAGGGGGTCCCCGGGAGTGTGTCAGTATTTACAGGGGGTCACCGGGAGTGTGTCATTATTTACAGGGTGCCCCCGGGAGTGTGTCAGTATTTACAGTGGGTCCCCGGGAGTGTGTCAGTATTAACAGGGAGTCCCCGGGAGTGTGTCAGTATTTACAGGGGGTCCCCGGGAGTGGGTCAGTATTTACAGGGACTCCCCAGGAGTGTGTCATTATTTACAGGAGGTCTACGGGAATGTGTCAGTATTTACAGAGTGTCCCTGAGAGTGTGCCTGTATTTATAGGGGGTTCCCCGGGAATGTGTCAGTATTTACAGGGAGTCTCTGGGAGTGTGTCAGTATTTACAGGGAGTCCCTGGGAGTTTGTCAGTATTTATAGGGGGTCCCCGGGGAGTGTGTAAGTATTTACAGAGGGTCCCCGGAAGTGTGTCAGTATTTACAGGAGATCCCCTGGCAGTGTGTCAGTATTTACAAGGGGTCCCCGGGAGTGTGTCAGTATTTACAGGGGGTCCCCGGGCAGTGTGTCAGTATTAACAGGGTGACCCCGGGCAGTGTGTCAGTATTTACAGGGAGTCCCCGGGAGTGTGTCAGTATTTAGAGCAGGTCCCCGGGAATGTGTCAGTTTTTACAGGGAGTCCCCGGGAGTGTGTCAGTTTTTACAGGGAGTCCCCGGGAGTGTGGCAGTGTTTACAGGGAGTCCCCGGGAGTGTGCCGGTATTTACAGGCGTTCCACGTACGCGTGTCAGTAATTACAAGAGTTACCCAGGAATGTGTCAGTATTTACAACGGGTCCCCAGGAGTGTGTTAGTATGTACAGGAAGTCCCTGGGAGCGTGTCAGTGTTTAAAGCGGGTCCCCGGGAGTGTGTCAGTATTTACAGGTGTCCCCGAGTGCGTGTCAGTATTTACAGGAGGTCCCCGGTAGCGTATCAGTAATTACAGAGTTCCCGGAAGTGGGTCAGTATTTACAGGAAGTCCCCGGGCAGTGTGTCAGTATTTACAGGGGGTCCCCGGGCAGTGTGTCAGTATTTACAGGGGGTCCCCGGGCAGTGTGTCAGTATTTACAGGGTATCCCCGGGCAGTGTGTCAGTATTTACAGGGGGTCCCCGGGAGTGTGTCAGTATTTACAGGGAGTCCCCGGGAATGTGTCAGTATTTACTGGGAGTCCCCGGGAGTGTGTCAGTATTTACAGGGAGTCCCCGGGAGTGTGTCAGTATTTACAGGGAGTCCCCGGGAGTGTGTCCGTATTTACAGGGGTTTCACGTGTGCGTGTCAGTAATTACAGGGGTACCCCAGGAATGTGTCAGTATATACAGCGGGTCCACGGGTGTGTGTCAGTATTTACAGGGGGTCCCCGGAGTGTGTCCGTATTTACAGGAGTTCCCCGGGAGCATGTCAGTAATTACAGGGGGTCCCAGGAAGTGTGTCAGTATTTACAGGACGTCCCCGAGAGTGTGTCAATATTTACAGAGGGACCCCAGGAGTGTGTCAGTATTTACAGGGTGTTCCCAGGAATGTGTCAGTATTTACATGGGGTCCCTGCGAGTCCGTCAGTCTTCACAGGAGGTCCTCGGGAGTGTGTCAATATTTACCGGCTGTCCCAGCGAGTGTGTCAGTATTTAGAGGGGGTCCCTGGGTTTGTGTCAGTATTTGCAGGGTGTCCCCGGGAGTGTGTCAGTATTTACAGGGGGTCCCATGGAGTGTGTCTTTATTTAAACCGGGTCCCCAGGAATGTGTCAGTATTTACAGGGGGTGCTCGGGTGTGTGTCATTATTTACAGGGGGTCCCCAGGAGTGTGTCAGTATTTACAGGGGCTGCCCGGGAGTGTGTCAGTATTTACGGGGGTCCCCGGGAGTGTGTCATTATTTACAGGGGTTCACTGGGAGCGTGTCAATAATTACAGGGGGTCGCCGGAAGTGTGTCAGTATTTACAGGGGGTCACCGGGAGTGTGTCAGTATTTACAGGGGGTCCCCAGGAATGTGTCAGTATTTACAGGGGGTCCCCAGGAGTGTGTCAGTATCTAAAGGAAGTCCCTGGGAGTGTGTCAGTATTTAGAGGGGGTCCCCGGGAGTGTGTCAGTATTTAGAGCAGATCCCCAGGGAGTGTGTCAGTATTTGCAGCGGATCCCCGGGAGTGTGTCAGTATGTACAGGAAGTCTCTGGGAGTGTGTAATTATTTACGGGGTTCCCCGGGAGTGTGTCAGTATTTACAGGGGGTCCCCGGGAGTGTGTCTGTATTTACAGGGGTTCCCCGGGAGCATGTCATTACTTACGCGGATCCCTGGGAGTGTGTCAGTATTTACAGGGGGTCCCCAGAAATGTGTCAGTATTTACGGGGGTACCCCGGAGAGTGTCAGTATTTACAGGGGGTCCCCAGGAATGTGTCAGTATTTACGGGGGTCCCCGGGAGTGTGTCAGTATTTATAGGGGGTCCCCAGGAGTGTGTCAGTATTTACAGGGGCTCCCCGGGAGTGTGTCAGTATTTACAGGGAGTCCCCGGGAGTGTGTCCGTATTTACAGGGGTTTCACGTGCGCGTGTCAGTAATTACAGGGGTACCCCAGGAATGTGTCAGTATATACAGCGGGTCCACGGGTGTGTGTCAGTATTTACAGGGGGTCCCTGGAGTGTGTCCGTATTTACAGGAGTTCCCCGGGAGCATGTCAGTAATTACAGGGGGTCCCAGGAAGTGTGTCAGTATTTACAGGACGTCCCCGAGAGTGTGTCAATATTTACAGAGGGACCCCAGCAGTGTGTCAGTATTTACAGGGTGTCCCCAGGAATGTGTCAGTATTTACATGGGGTCCCTGGGAGTCTGTCAGTCTTCACAGGAGGTCCTCGGGAGTGTGTCAATATTTACAGGGGCACCCCGGGAGTGTGTCTGTATTTACCGGATGCCCCACGAATATGTCAGTATTTACAGGAGGTGCCCGGGTGTGTGTCATTATTTACAGGGGATCCTCAGGTGTGTGTCAATATTTACAGGGGGACCCCGGGAGTGTATCCGTATTTACAGGGGTTCCACGTGCGCGTGTCAGTAATTACAGGGGGTCCCCAGGAATGTGTCAGTATTTACAGCGGATCCCCGGGAGTGCGTCAGTACTTACAGGGGGTGCCCGGGAGTGTGTCAATATTGACAGGGGGTCCCCGGGAGTATATCAGTATTTACGGGGGTCCCCGGAGTGTGTCCGTATTTACAGGAGTTCCCCGGGAGTGTGTCAGTAATTACAGGGGGTCCCCGGAAGTGTGTCAGTATTTACAGGAAGTCCCCGAGAGTGTGTCAATATTTACAGAGGGACCCCAGGAGTGTTTCAGTATTTACAGGGTGTCCCCAGGAATGTGTCAGTATTTACAGGGGGTACCCGGGAGTCTCAGTATTTACAGGGTGTCCCCGAAGTGTGTCAGTATTTACAGGGGGTTCCCAGGAGTGTGTCTGTATTTACAGGGGGTCCCCGGGAGTGTGTCAGTATTTACGGGGGGTCCCCGGGAGTGTGTCAGTATTTACGGGGGTCCCCAGGAGTGTGTCATTATTTACAGGGGTTCGCTGGGAGTCTGTCAGTCTTTACAGGAGTTCCTTGGGAGTGTGTCAATATTAACCGCCTGTCCCAGCAAGTGTGTCAGTATTTAGAGGGGGTCCCTGGGTTTGTGTCAGTATTTAGAGGGGGTGCCCGGGTGTGTGTCATTATTTACAGGGGGTCCCCCGGAGTGTGCCAGTATTTACAGCGGGTCCCCAGGAGTGTGTCAGTATTTACAGCGGGTCCCCAGGAGTGTGTCAGTATTTACAGGGGGTCCCCAGGAGTGTGTCAGTATTTACAGGGGGTCCCCAGGAGTGTGTCAGTATTTACAGCGGGTCCCCAGGAGTGTGTCAGTATTTATAGGGGGTCCCCAGGAGTATGTCAGTATTTACAGGGGCACCCCGGGAGTTGTCAGTATTTACAGGGGCACCCCGGGAGTGTGTCAGTATTTACAGCGGGTCCCCAGGAGTGTGTCAGTATTTACAGGGGCTCCCCGGGAGTGTGTCAGTATTTACAGGGGCACCCCGGGAGTGTGTTAGTATTTACAGCGGGTCCCCAGGAATGTGTCAGTATTTACAGGGGCTCCCCGGGAGTGTGTCAGTATTTACAGGGGCACCCCGGGAGTGTGTAAGTATTTACAGGGGTCCCCAGGAGTGTGTCAGTATTTACAGGGGCTACCCGGGAGTGTGTCAGTATTTAGAGGGTGTCCCCGGGTGTGCGTCAGTATTTACAGGGGGTGCCCGGGAGTGTGTCAGTATTTACGGAGGTCCCCGGAGTGTGTCCGTATTTACAGGAGTTCCCCGGGAGCATGTCAGTAATTACAGGGGGTCCCCGGAAGTGTGTCAGTATTTACAGGAGGTCCCCGAGAGTGTGTCAATATTTACAGAGGGACCCCAGGAGTGTTTCAGTATTCACAGGGTGTCCCCAGGAATGTGTCAGTATTTACATGGGGTCCCCGGGAGTCTGTCAGTATTTACAGGGTGTCCCCGAAGTGTGTCAGTATTTACAGGGAGTCCCCGGGAATGTGTCAGTATTTCAGGGGGGTCCCCGGGAGTGTGTCATTATTTACAGGGGTTCCCTGGGAGTCTGTCAGTCTTTGCAGGAGTTCCTCGGGAGTGTGTCAATATTTACCGGTTGTCCCAGCGAGTGTGTCAGTATTTAGAGGGGGTCCCTGGGTTTGTGTCAGTATTTACAGGGGGTGCCCGGGTGTGTGTCATTATTTACAGCGGGTCCCCAGGTGTGTGTCAGTATTTACACGGGTTCACTGGGAGTGTGTCAGTAATTACAGGGGGTCGCCGGAAGTGTGTCAGTATTTACAGGGGGTCCCCAGGAGTGTGTCAGTATTTACAGGGGGTCCCCAGGTGTGTGTCAGTATTTACAGGGGGTCCTCAGGAGTGTGTCAGTATTTACAGCGGGTCCCCAGGAGTGTGTCAGTATTTACAGGGGGTCCCCAGGAGTGTGTCAGTATTTACAGGGGGTCCCCAGGAATGTGTCAGTATTTACAGGGGGTCCCCAGGAGTGTGTCAGTATTTACAGGATGTCCCCGGGCAGTGTGTCAGTATTTACAGGGTATCCCCGGGCAGTGTGTCAGTATTTACAGGGGGTCCCCGGGAGTGTGTCAGTATTTACAGGGAGTCCCCGGGAATGTGTCAGTATTTACAGGGGATCCCCGGAGTATGTCAATATTTGCAGGGATTCCTCAGAAATGTGTCATTATTTATAGGATGTCCCCAGGAGTGTGTCAGTATGTACAGGAAGTCCCCGGGAGTATGTCAGCATTTACAGGGGGTCCCTGGGAGTGTGTCAATATGAACAGGAATTCCCTGGGAGCGTGGCAGTGTTTACAGGGGTCCCCGGGCATGTGTCAGTATTCACAGGGAGTCCCCGGAAGTATGTCAGTATTTACAGGGAGTCCCCGGGAGTGTGTCAGTATTTACAGGGGATCCCCGGGAGTGTGTTCGTATTTACGGGGGTTCCACATACGCGTGTCATTAATTACAGGGGTACCCCAGGAATGTGTCAGTATTTACAGCGGTCCATGGGAGTGCGTCAGTATTTACAGGGGGTGCCCGGGAGTGTGTCAGTATTTACAGGGGGTCCCCGGGAGTGTGTCAGTATATATAGGGGGTCCCCGGGAGTATGTCAGTATTTACGGGGGTCCCCGTGAGTCTGTCATTATTTACATGGGTTCCCTGGGAGCGTGTCAGTAATTACAGGAGGTCGCCGGAAGTGTATCAGTATTTACAGGAGGTCCCCGGGACTGTGTCAGTCTTTACAGGGGGTCCCCGGCACTGTGTCAGTATTTACAGGGGATCACCGCGAGTGTGTCAGTATTTACAGGAAGTCCCTGGGAGCATGGCAGTGTTTATAGGGGCTCTCCGGGAGTGTGTCAGTGTTTAAAGCGGGTCCCCGGAATGTATCAGTGTTTAAAGCGGGTCCCCAAATGCGTGTCAATATTTATAGGAGGTCCCCGGTAGCGTATCAGTAATTACAGAGTTCCCAGAAGTGGGTCAGTATTTACAGGAAGTCCCCGGGCAGTGTGTCAGGATTTACAGGGTGTCCCCGGGAGTGTGTCAGTATTTATTGCGGATCCCCGGGAGTGTGTCAGTATTAACAGGGAGTCCCCGGGAGTGTGTCAGTATTTACAGGGGGTCCCCGGGAGTGTGTCAGTATTAACAGGGGGTCCCCGGGAGTGGGTCAGTATTTACAGGGACTCCCCAGGAGTGTGTCATTATTTACAGGAGGTCTACGGGAATGTGTCAGTATTTACAGAGTGTCCCTGAGAGTGTGCCAGTATTTATAGGGGGTTCCCCGGGAGTGTGTCAGTATTAACAGGGAGTCTCTGGGAGTGTGTCAGTATTTACAGGGAGTCCCTGGGAGTTTGCCAGTATTTACAGGGGGTCCCCGGGGAGTGTGTAAGTATTTACAGGGGGACCCGGAAGTGTGTCAGTATTTACAGGAAGTCCCCGGGCAGTGTGTCAGTATTTACAGGGGGTCCCCGGGAGTGTGTCAATATTTACAGGGGGTCCCCGGGCAGTGTGTCAGTATTTACAGGGGGTGCCCGGGTGTCTGTCATTATTTACAGGGGGTCCCCAGGAGTGTGTCAGTATTTACAGGGGGTGCCCGGGAGTGTGTCAGTATTTACGGGGGTCCCCGGGAGTGTGTCATTATTTACAGGGGTTCCCTGGGAGCGTGTCAATAATTACAGGGGGTCGCCGGAAGTGTGTCAGTATTTACAGGGGTTCCCGGGAATGTGTCAGTATTTACAGGAGGTCCCCGGGAGTGTGTCTGTATTCACAGGGGGTCCCCGGGAGTGTGTCAGTATTAACAGGGGGTCACCGGGAGTGTGCCAGTATTTACAGGGGGTCCCCAGGAATGTGTCAGTATTTACAGGGGGTCCCCAGGAGTGTGTCAGTATCTAAAGGAAGTCCCTGGGTGTGTGTAAGTATTTAGAGGGGGTCCCCAGGAGTGTGTCAGTATTTACAGCGGGTCCCCAGGGAGTGTGTCAGTATTTACAGGGGATCCCCGGGAGTGTGTCAGTATGTACAGGAAGTTCCTGGGAGTGTGTCATTATTTACGGGGTTCCCCGGGAGTGTGTCAGTATTTACAGGGAGTCCCCGGGAGTGTGTCCGTATTTACAGGGGTTCCAAGTGCGCATGTCAGTAATTACAGGGGTTCCCCAGGAATGTGTCAGTATTTACAGCGGGTCCCGGGAGTGCGTCCGTATTTACAGGAGGTCCTCGGGAGTGTGTCAATATTTACCGGTTGTCCCAACGAGTGTGTCAGTATTTAGAGGGGGTCCCTGGGTTTGTGTCAGTATTTGCAGGGTGTCCCCGGGAGTGCGTCAGTATTTAAACGGGGTCCCCGGGAGTGTGTCAGTATTTACAGGGGGTCCCCGGGAGTATGTCAGTATTTACAGGGGTCCCTGGGAGCGTGTCAGTAATTACTGGGGGTCGCCAGAAGTGTATCAGTATTTACAGGAGGTCCCCGGGAGTGTGTCAGTATTTACAGGGTGTCCCCAGGAATGTGTCAGTATTTACATGGGGTATCCGGGAGTCTGTCAGTCTTCACAGGAGGTCCTCGGGAGTGTGTCATTATTTACCGGTTGTCCCAGCGAGCGTGTCAGTATTTAGAGGGGGTCCCTGGGTTTGTGTCAGTATTCACAGGGTGTCCCCGGGAGTGCGTCAGTATTTACAGGGGGTCCCCGGGAGTGTGTCCTTATTTACAGAGGGTCCCCGGGAGTATGTCAGTATTTAAACGGGGTCCCCGGGAGTGTGTCAGTATTTACAGGGGGTCCCCGGGAGTGTGTCAGTATTTACAGGGTTCCCGGGCGTGTGTCAGTGTTTAAAGCGGGTCCCCGGGAGTGTGTCAGTGTTTAATGCGGGTACGCGGGAGTGCGTCAGTGTTTACAGAAGTTCCCCAGGAGCGTGTCAGTAATTACAGAGTTCCCGGAAGTGGGTCAGTATTTACAGGAAGTCCCCGGGAGTGTGTCAGTATATACATGAAGTCCCTGGGAGCGTGGCAGTGTTTATAGGGGCTCACCGGGAGTGTGCCAGTGTTTAAAGCGGGTCCCGGGAGTGTGTCAGCGTTTAAAGCGGGTCCCCGGAATGTGCCCGTATTTACAGGAGTTTCCCGGGAGCGTGTCAGTAATTACAGGGTGTCCCCAGGAATGTGTCAGTATTTACATGGGGTCCCCGGGAGTCTGTCAGTATTTACAGGGGGTGCCCGGGAGTGTGTCAGTATTTACAGGGGGTCCCCGGGAGTGTGTCAGTATATATAGGGGGTCCCCGGGAGTATGTCAGTATTTACGGGGGTCCCCGTGAGTCTGTCATTATTTACATGGGTTCCCTGGGAGCGTGTCAGTAATTACAGGAGGTCGCCGGAAGTGTATCAGTATTTACAGGAGGTCCCCGTGAGTGTGTCATTATTTACATGGGTTCCCTGGGAGCGTGTCAGTAATTACAGGAGGTCGCCGGAAGTGTATCAGTATTTACAGGAGGTCCCCGGGAGTGTGTCAGTCTTTACAGGGGGTCCCCGGCAGTGTGTCAGTATTTACAGGGGATCACCGCGAGTGTGTCAGTATTTACAGGAAGTCCCTGGGAGCGTGGCAGTGTTTATAGGGGCTCTCCGGGAGTGTGTCAGTGTTTAAAGCGGGTCCCCGGAATGTGTCAGTGTTTAAAGCGGGTCCCCAAATGCGTGTCAATATTTATAGGAGGTCCCCGGTAGCGTATCAGTAATTACAGAGTTCCCAGAAGTGGGTCAGTATTTACAGGAAGTCCCCGGGCAGTGTGTCAGGATTTACAGGGTGTCCCCGGGAGTGTGTCAGTATTTATTGCGGGTCCCCGGGAGTGTGTCAGTATTAACAGGGAGTCCCCGGGAGTGTGTCAGTATTTACAGGGACTCCCCAGGAGTGTGTCATTATTTACAGGAGGTCTACGGGAATGTGTCAGTATTTACAGAGTGTCCCTGAGAGTGTGCCAGTATTTATAGGGGGTTCCCCGGGAGTGTGTCAGTATTAACAGGGAGTCTCTGGGAGTGTGTCAGTATTTACAGGGAGTCCCTGGGAGTTTGTCAGTATTTACAGGGGGTCCCCGGGGAGTGTGTAAGTATTTACAGGGGGACCCGGAAGTGTGTCAGTATTTACAGGAGGTCCCCGATAGCGTATAAGTAATTACAGAGTTCCCGGAAGTGGGTCAGTATTTACAGGAAGTCCCCGGGCAGTGTGTCAGTATTTACAGGGGGTCCCCGGGAGTGTGTCAATATTTACAGGGGGTCCCCGGGCAGTGTGTCAGTATTTACAGGGTGCCCCCGGGCAGTGTGTCAGTATTTACAGGGAGTCCCCAGGAGTGTGTCAGTATTTACAGGGGGTCCCCGGGAATGTGTCAGTATTTACAGGGAGTCCCCGGGAGTGTGTCAGTATTTACAGGGAGTCCCCGGGAGTGTGTCCGTATTTACAGGGGTTCCAAGTGCGCATGTCAGTAATTACAGGGGTTCCCCAGGAATGTGTCAGTATTTACAGCGGGTCCCCGGGAGTGCGTCCGTATTTACAGGAGGTCCTCGGGAGTGTGTCAATATTTACCGGTTGTCCCAACGAGTGTGTCAGTATTTAGAGGGGGTCCCTGGGTTTGTGTCAGTATTTGCAGGGTGTCCCCGGGAGTGCGTCAGTATTTACAGGGGGTCCCCGGGAGTGTGTCCTTATTTACAGAGGGTCCCCGGGAGTATGTCAGTATTTAAACGGGGTCCCCGGGAGTGTGTCAGTATTTACAGGGGGTCCCCGGGAGTATGTCAGTATTTACAGGGGTCCCTGGGAGCGTGTCAGTAATTACTGGGGGTCGCCAGAAGTGTATCAGTATTTACAGGAGGTCCCCGGGAGTGTGTCAGTATTTACAGGAGGTCCCCGGAAGTGTATCAGTATTTACAGGGTGTCCCCAGGAATGTGTCAGTATTTACATGGGGTATCCGGGAGTCTGTCAGTCTTCACAGGAGGTCCTCGGGAGTGTGTCATTATTTACCGGTTGTCCCAGCGAGCGTGTCAGTATTTAGAGGGGGTCCCTGGGTTTGTGTCAGTATTCACAGGGTGTCCCCGGGAGAGTGGCAGTATTTACTGGAGGTCCCCGGGAGTGTGTCTGTATTTAAACCGGGTCCCCAGGAATGTGTCAGTATTTACAAGGGGTGCTCGGGTGTGTGTCATTATTTACAGGGGGTCCCCAGGAGTGTGTCAGTATTTACAGGGGGTGCCCGGGAGTGTGTCAGTATTTACGGGGGTCCCCGGGAGTGTGTCATTATTTACAGGGGTTCCCTGGGAGCGTGTCAATAATTACAGGGGGTCGCCGGAAGTGTGTCAGTATTTACAGGGGTTCCCGGGAATGTGTCAGTATTTACAGGAGGTCCCCGGGAGTGTGTCTGTATTCACAGGGGGTCCCTGGGAGTGTGTCAGTATTAACAGGGGGTCACCGGGAGTGTGCCAGTATTTACAGGGGGTCCCCAGGAATGTGTCAGTATTTACAGGGGGTCCCCAGGAGTGTGTCAGTATCTAAAGGAAGTCCCTGGGTGTGTGTAAGTATTTAGAGGGGGTCCCCAGGAGTGTGTCAGTATTTACAGCGGGTCCCCAGGGAGTGTGTCAGTATTTACAGGGGATCCCCGGGAGTGTGTCAGTATGTACAGGAAGTTCCTGGGAGTGTGTCATTATTTACGGGGTTCCCCGGGAGTGTGTCAGTATTTACAGGGGGTCCCGGGAGTGTGTCTGTATTTACAAGGGTTCCCCGGTAGCGTGTCATTACTTACGCGGATCCCTGGGAGTGTGTCAGTATTTTAACGGGGTCCCCGGGAGTTTGTCAGTATTTACAGGGGGTCCCCCGGAGTATGTCAGTATTTACGGGGGTCCCTGGGAGCGTGTCAGTAATTACAGGTGGTCGCCGGAAGTGTTTCAGTATTTACAGGAGGTCCCCGGGAGTGTGTCAGTATTTACAGCGGGTCCCCGGAAGTGTATCAGTATTTACAGGAGATCCCCGGGAGTGTGTCAGTATTTACAGGGGATCCCCGGAGTGTGTCAGTATTTACAGGGATTCCGCAGGAATGTGTCATTATTTACAGGATGTCCCCAGGAGTGTGTCAGTATGTACAGGAAGTCCCCGGGAGTGTGTCAGTATTTACAGGGGATCCCCAGGAGTGTGTCAGTATGTACAGGAAGTCCCTGGGAGCGTGGCAGTGTTTATAGGGGATCCCCGGGAGTGTGTCAGTGTTTAAAGCGGGTCCCCGGGAGTGTGTCAGTGTTTAAAGCGGGTCCCCGCGTGCGTGTCAGTATTTACAGGAGGTCCCCGGTAGCGTATCAGTAATTACAGAGTTCCCGGAAGTGGGTCAGTATTTACAGGAAGTCCCCGGGCAGTGTGTCAGTATTTACAGGGGGTCCCCGGGAGTGTGTCAGTATTTACAGGGGGTCCCCGGGCAGTGTGTCAGTATTTGCAGGGTATCCCCGGGCAGTGTGTCAGTATTTACAGGGGGTCCCTGGGCGTGTGTCAGTATTTACAGGGAGTCCCGGGAATGTGTCAGTATTTACAGGGAGTCCCCGGGAGTGTGTCAGTATTTACAGGGAGTCCCCGGGAGTGTCTCAGTATTTACAGGGAGTCCCCGGGAGTGTCTCAGTATTTACGGGGGGTCCCCGAGAGTGTGTCAGTATTTACAGGGGTCCCCAGGAGTGTCTCTTTATTTCCAGGGGTTCCCTGGGAGTTTGTCAGTCTTTGCAGGAGTTCCTCGGGAGTGTGTCAATATTTACCGGTTGTCCCAGCGAGTGTGTCAGTATTTAGAATGGGTCCTTGGGTTTGTGTCAGTATATACAGGGGGTGCCCGGGTGTGTGTCATTATTTGCAGGGGGTCCCCAGGAGTGTGTCAGTATTTACAGGGGTTCCCTGGGAGTGTGTCAGTAATTACAGAGGGTCGCCGGAAGTGTATCAGTATTTACAGGAGGTCCCCGGGAGTGCGTCAGTATTTACAGGGGGTCCGCAGGAGTGTGTCAGTATTTACAGGGGGTCCCCGGGAGTGTGTCAGTATTTACAGGGGATCCCCAGAGAGTGTCAGTATTTACAGGGATTCCTCAGGAATGTGTCATTATTTACAGGATGTCCCCAGGAGTGTGTCAGTATGTACAGGAAGTTCCCGGGAGTATGTCAGTATTTTCAGGGGGTCCCCGGGAGTGTGTTAGTATGTATAGGAAGTCCCTGGGAGCGTGGCAGGGTTTATAGGGGGTCCCCGGGAGTGTGTCAGTATTTACAGGGTTCCCGGGCGTGTGTCAGTGTTTAAAGCGGGTCCCCGGGATTGTGTCAGTGTTTAATGCGGGTACGCGGGAGTGCGTCAGTGTTTACAGAAGTTCCCCAGGAGCGTGTCAGTAATTACAGAGTTCCCGGAAGTGGGTCAGTATTTACAGGAAGTCCCCGGGAGTGTGTCAGTATATACATGAAGTCCCTGGGAGCGTGGCAGTGTTTATAGGGGCTCACCGGGAGTGTGCCAGTGTTTAAAGCGGGTCCCGGGAGTGTGTCAGCGTTTAAAGCGGGTCCCCGGAGTGTGCCCGTATTTACAGGAGTTTCCCGGGAGCGTGTCAGTAATTACAGGGTGTCCCCAGGAATGTGTCAGTATTTACATGGGGTCCCCGGGAGTCTGTCAGTATTTACAGGGGGTGCCCGGGAGTGTGTCAGTATTTACAGGGGGTCCCCGGGAGTGTGTCAGTATATATAGGGGGTCCCCGGGAGTATGTCAGTATTTACGGGGGTCCCCGTGAGTGTGTCATTATTTACATGGGTTCCCTGGGAGCGTGTCAGTAATTACAGGAGGTCGCCGGAAGTGTATCAGTATTTACAGGAGGTCCCCGTGAGTGTGTCATTATTTACATGGGTTCCCTGGGAGCGTGTCAGTAATTACAGGAGGTCGCCGGAAGTGTATCAGTATTTACAGGAGGTCCCCGGGAGTGTGTCAGTCTTTACAGGGGGTCCCCGGCAGTGTGTCAGTATTTACAGGGGATCACCGCGAGTGTGTCAGTATTTACAGGAAGTCCCTGGGAGCGTGGCAGTGTTTATAGGGGCTCTCCGGGAGTGTGTCAGTGTTTAAAGCGGGTCCCCGGAATGTGTCAGTGTTTAAAGCGGGTCCCCAAATGCGTGTCAATATTTATAGGAGGTCCCCGGTAGCGTATCAGTAATTACAGAGTTCCCAGAAGTGGGTCAGTATTTACAGGAAGTCCCCGGACAGTGTGTCAGGATTTACAGGGTGTCCCCGGGAGTGTGTCAGTATTTATTGCGGGTCCCCGGGAGTGTGTCAGTATTAACAGGGAGTCCCCGGGAGTGTGTCAGTATTTACAGGGGGTCCCCGGGAGTGTGTCAGTATTAACAGGGGGTCCCCGGGAGTGGGTCAGTATTTACAGGGACTCCCCAGGAGTGTGTCATTATTTACAGGAGGTCTACGGGAATGTGTCAGTATTTACAGAGTGTCCCTGAGAGTGTGCCAGTATTTATAGGGGGTTCCCCGGGAGTGTGTCAGTATTAACAGGGAGTCTCTGGGAGTGTGTCAGTATTTACAGGGAGTCCCTGGGAGTTTGTCAGTATTTACAGGGGGTCCCCGGGGAGTGTGTAAGTATTTACAGGGGGACCCGGAAGTGTGTCAGTATTTACAGGAGGTCCCCGATAGCGTATAAGTAATTACAGAGTTCCCGGAAGTGGGTCAGTATTTACAGGAAGTCCCCGGGCAGTGTGTCAGTATTTACAGGGGGTCCCCGGGAGTGTGTCAATATTTACAGGGGGTCCCCGGGCAGTGTGTCAGTATTTACAGGGTGCCCCCGGGCAGTGTGTCAGTATTTACAGGGAGTCCCCGGGAGTGTGTCAGTATTTACAGCAGGTCCCCAGCAATGTGTCAGTATTTACAGGGAGTCGCTGGGAGTGTGTCCGTATTTACAGGGGTTCCACGTGCGCGTGTCAGTAATTACAGGGGTTCCCCAGGAATGTGTCAGTATTAACAACGGGTCCCCGGGAGTGCGTCAGTATTTACAGGGGGTTCCCGGAAGTATATCAGTATTTACAGGGTTCCCCGGGCGTGTGTCAGTGTTTTAAGCGGGTCCCCGGGAGTGTGTCAGTGTTTAAAGCGGGTCCCCGCGTGCGTGTCAGTATTTACAGGAGGTCCCCGGTAGCGTATCAGTAATTACAGAGTTCCCGGAAGTGGGTCAGTATTTACAGGAAGTCCCCGGGCAGTGTGTCAGTATTTACAGGGGGACCCGGGAATGTGTCAGTATTTACAGGGGGCCCCCGGGCAGTGTGTCAGTATTTACAGGGGGTCACCGGGAGTGTGTCAGTATTTACAGGGGGTCCCCGGGCAGTGTGTCAGTATTTACAGGGGGCCCCCGGGAGTGTGTCAGTATTTACAGGGGGTCCCCGGGAATGTGTCAGTATTTACAGGGAGTCCCCGGGAGTGTGTCAGTATTTACAGGGAGTCCCCGGGAGTGTGTCCGTATTTACAGGGGTTCCAAGTGCGCATGTCAGTAATTACAGGGGTTCCCCAGGAATGTGTCAGTATTTACAGCGGGTCCCCGGGAGTATGTCAGTATTTACAGGGGTCCCTGGGAGCGTGTCAGTAATTACTGGGGGTCGCCAGAAGTGTATCAGTATTTACAGGAGGTCCCTGGGTTTGTGTCAGTATTTGCAGGGTGTCCCCGGGAGTGCGTCAGTATTTACAGGGGGTCCCCGGGAGTGTGTCCTTATTTACAGAGGGTCCCCGGGAGTATGTCAGTATTTAAACGGGGTCCCCGGGAGTGTGTCAGTATTTACAGGGGGTCCCCGGGAGTATGTCAGTATTTACAGGGGTCCCTGGGAGCGTGTCAGTAATTACTGGGGGTCGCCAGAAGTGTATCAGTATTTACAGGAGGTCCCCGGGAGTGTGTCAGTATTTACAGGAGGTCCCCGGAAGTGTATCAGTATTTACAGGGTGTCCCCAGGAATGTGTCAGTATTTACATGGGGTATCCGGGAGTCTGTCAGTCTTCACAGGAGGTCCTCGGGAGTGTGTCATTATTTACCGGTTGTCCCAGCGAGCGTGTCAGTATTTAGAGGGGGTCCCTGGGTTTGTGTCAGTATTCACAGGGTGTCCCCGGGAGTGTGGCAGTATTTACTGGAGGTCCCCGGGAGTGTGTCTGTATTTAAACCGGGTCCCCAGGAATGTGTCAGTATTTACAAGGGGTGCTCGGGTGTGTGTCATTATTTACAGGGGGTCCCCAGGAGTGTGTCAGTATTTACAGGGGGTGCCCGGGAGTGTGTCAGTATTTACGGGGGTCCCCGGGAGTGTGTCATTATTTACAGGGGTTCCCTGGGAGCGTGTCAATAATTACAGGGGGTCGCCGGAAGTGTGTCAGTATTTACAGGGGTTCCCGGGAATGTGTCAGTATTTACAGGAGGTCCCCGGGAGTGTGTCTGTATTCACAGGGGGTCCCTGGGAGTGTGTCAGTATTAACAGGGGGTCACCGGGAGTGTGCCAGTATTTACAGGGGGTCCCCAGGAATGTGTCAGTATTTACAGGGGGTCCCCAGGAGTGTGTCAGTATCTAAAGGAAGTCCCTGGATGTGTGTAAGTATTTAGAGGGGGTCCCCAGGAGTGTGTCAGTATTTACAGCGGGTCCCCAGGGAGTGTGTCAGTATTTACAGGGGATCCCCGGGAGTGTGTCAGTATGTACAGGAAGTTCCTGGGAGTGTGTCATTATTTACGGGGTTCCCCGGGAGTGTGTCAGTATTTACAGGGGGTCCCGGGAGTGTGTTTGTATTTACAAGGGTTCCCCGGTAGCGTGTCATTACTTACGCGGATCCCTGGGAGTGTGTCAGTATTTTAACGGGGTCCCCGGGAGTTTGTCAGTATTTACAGGGGGTCCCCCGGAGTATGTCAGTATTTACGGGGGTCCCTGGGAGCGTGTCAGTAATTACAGGTGGTCGCCGGAAGTGTTTCAGTATTTACAGGAGGTCCCCGGGAGTGTGTCAGTATTTACAGCGGGTCCCCGGAAGTGTATCAGTATTTACAGGAGATCCCCGGGAGTGTGTCAGTATTTACAGGGGATCCCCGGAGTGTGTCAGTATTTACAGGGATTCCGCAGGAATGTGTCATTATTTACAGGATGTCCCCAGGAGTGTGTCAGTATGTACAGGAAGTCCCCGGGAGTGTGTCAGTATTTACAGGGGATCCCCAGGAGTGTGTCAGTATGTACAGGAAGTCCCTGGGAGCGTGGCAGTGTTTATAGGGGGTCCCCGGGAGTGTGTCAGTATTTATAGGGGTCCCCGGGCGTGTGTCAGTGTTTAAAGCGGGTCACCGAGTGCGTGTCAGTATTTACAGGAGGTCCCCGGTAGCGTATCAGTAATTACAGAGTTCCCGGAAGTGGGTCAGTATTTACAGGAAGTCCCCGGGGAGTGTGTCAGTATTTACAGGGGGTCCCCGGGAGTGTGTCAGTATTTACAGGGGGTCCCCGGGCAGTGTGTCAGTATTTGCAGGGTATCCCCGGGCAGTGTGTCAGTATTTACAGGGGGTCCCTGGGCGTGTGTCAGTATTTACAGGGAGTCCCGGGAATGTGTCAGTATTTACAGGGAGTCCCCGGGAGTGTGTCAGTATTTACAGGGAGTCCCCGGGAGTGTGTCAGTATTTACAGGGAGTCCCCGGGAGTGTCTCAGTATTTACGGGGGGTCCCCGAGAGTGTGTCAGTATTTACAGGGGTCCCCAGGAGTGTCTCTTTATTTCCAGGGGTTTCCTGGGAGTTTGTCAGTCTTTGCAGGAGTTCCTCGGGAGTGTGTCAATATTTACCGGTTGTCCCAGCGAGTGTGTCAGTATTTAGAATGGGTCCTTGGGTTTGTGTCAGTATATACAGGGGGTGCCCGGGTGTGTGTCATTATTTACAGGGGGTCCCCAGGAGTGTGTCAGTATTTACAGGGGTTCCCTGGGAGTGTGTCAGTAATTACAGAGGGTCGCCGGAAGTGTATCAGTATTTACAGGAGGTCCCCGGGAGTGTGTCAGTATTTACAGGGGGTCTGCAGGAGTGTGTCAGTATTTACAGGGGGTCCCCGGGAGTGTGTCAGTATTTACAGGGGATCCCCAGAGAGTGTCAGTATTTACAGGGATTCCTCAGGAATGTGTCATTATTTACAGGATGTCCCCAGGAGTGTGTCAGTATGTACAGGAAGTTCCCGGGAGTGTGTCAGTATTTTCAGGGGGTCCCCGGGAGTGTGTTAGTATGTATAGGAAGTCCCTGGGAGCGTGGCAGGGTTTATAGGGGGTCCCCGGGAGTGTGTCAGTATTTACAGGGTTCCCGGGCCTGTGTCAGTGTTTAAAGCGGGTCCCCGGGAGTGTGTCAGTGTTTAATGCGGGTACGCGGGAGTGCGTCAGTGTTTACAGAAGTTCCCCAGGAGCGTGTCAGTAATTACAGAGTTCCCGGAAGTGGGTCAGTATTTACAGGAAGTCCCCGGGAGTGTGTCAGTATATACATGAAGTCCCTGGGAGCGTGGCAGTGTTTATAGGGGCTCACCGGGAGTGTGCCAGTGTTTAAAGCGGGTCCCGGGAGTGTGTCAGCGTTTAAAGCGGGTCCCCGGAGTGTGCCCGTATTTACAGGAGTTCCCCGGGAGCGTGTCAGTAACTACAGGGAGTCCCTGGGAGTGTGTCAGTATTTACAGGGGGTCCCCGGGAGTGTGTCAGTATATACATGAAGTCCCTGGGAGCGTGGCAGTGTTTATAGGGGCTCACCGGGAGTGTGCCAGTGTTTAAAGCGGGTCCCGGGAGTGTGTCAGCGTTTAAAGCGGGTCCCCGGAGTGTGCCCGTATTTACAGGAGTTCCCCGGGAGCGTGTCAGTAACTACAGGGAGTCCCTGGGAGTGTGTCAGTATTTACAGGGGGTCCCCGGGAGTGTGTCAGTATATATAGGGGGTCCCCGGGAGTATGTCAGTATTTACGGGGGTCCCCGTGAGTGTGTCATTATTTACATGGGTTCCCTGGGAGCGTGTCAGTAATTACAGGAGGTCGCCGGAAGTGTATCAGTATTTACAGGAGGTCCCCGGGACTGTGTCAGTCTTTACAGGGGGTCCCCGGCAGTGTGTCAGTATTTACAGGGGATCACCGCGAGTGTGTCAGTATTTACAGGAAGTCCCTGGGAGCGTGGCAGTGTTTATAGGGGCTCTCCGGGAGTGTGTCAGTGTTTAAAGCGGGTCCCCGGAATGTGTCAGTGTTTAAAGCGGGTCCCCAAATGCGTGTCAATATTTATAGGAGGTCCCCGGTAGCGTATCAGTAATTACAGAGTTCCCAGAAGTGGGTCAGTATTTACAGGAAGTCCCCGGGCAGTGTGTCAGGATTTACAGGGTGTCCCCGGGAGTGTGTCAGTATTTATTGCGGGTCCCCGGGAGTGTGTCAGTATTAACAGGGAGTCCCCGGGAGTGTGTCAGTATTTACAGGGGGTCCCCGGGAGTGTGTCAGTATTAACAGGGGGTCCCCGGGAGTGGGTCAGTATTTACAGGGACTCCCCAGGAGTGTGTCATTATTTACAGGAGGTCTACGGGAATGTGTCAGTATTTACAGAGTGTCCCTGAGAGTGTGCCAGTATTTATAGGGGGTTCCCCGGGCGTGTGTCAGTATTTACAGGGAGTCTCTGGAGTGTGTCAGTATTTACAGGGAGTCCCTGGGAGTTTGTCAGTATTTACAGGGGGTCCCCGGGGAGTGTGTAAGTATTTACAGGGGGTCCCCGAAAGTGTGTCAGTATTTACAGGAGGTCCCCGATAGCGTATAAGTAATTACAGAGTTCCCGGAAGTGGGTCAGTATTTACAGGAAGTCCCCGGGCAGTGTGTCAGTATTTACAGGGGGTCCCCGGGAGTGTGTCAATATTTACAGGGGGTCCCCGGGCAGTGTGTCAGTATTTACAGGGTGCCCCCGGGCAGTGTGTCAGTATTTACAGGGAGTCCCCGGGAGTGTGTCAGTATTTACAGCAGGTCCCCAGCAATGTGTCAGTATTTACAGGGAGTCGCTGGGAGTGTGTCCGTATTTACAGGGGTTCCACGTGCGCGTGTCAGTAATTACAGGGGTTCCCCAGGAATGTGTCAGTATTAACAACGGGTCCCCGGGAGTGCGTCAGTATTTACAGGGGGTTCCCGGAAGTATATCAGTATTTACAGGGTTCCCCGGGCGTGTGTCAGTGTTTTAAGCGGGTCCCCGGGAGTGTGTCAGTGTTTAAAGCGGGTCCCCGCGTGCGTGTCAGTATTTACAGGGGGTCCCCGGTAGCGTATCAGTAATTACAGAGTTCCCGGAAGTGTGTCAGTATTTACAGGAAGTCCCCGGGCAGTGTGTCAGTATTTACAGGGGGACCCGGGAGTGTGTCAGTATTTACAGGGGGCCCCCGGGCAGTGTGTCAGTATTTACAGGGTGTCAGTATTTACAGGGGGTCCCCAGGAGTGTGTCAGTATTTACAGGGAGTCCCCGGGAGTGTGTCCGTATTTACAGGGGTTCCAAGTGCGCGTGTCAGTAATTACAGGGGTTCCCCAGGAATGTGTCAGTATTTACAGCGGGTGCCCGGGAGTGCGTCCGTATTTACAGGAGGTCCTCGGGAGTGTGTCAATATTTACCGGTTGTCCCAACGAGTGTGTCAGTATTTAGAGGGGGTCCCTGGGTTTGTGTCAGTATTTGCAGGGTGTCCCCGGGAGTGCGTCAGTATTTACAGGGGGTCCCCGGGAGTGTGTCCTTATTTACAGAGGGTCCCCGGGAGTATGTCAGTATTTAAACGGGGTCCCCGGGAGTGTGTCAGTATTTACAGGGGGTCCCCGGGAGTATGTCAGTATTTACAGGGGTCCCTGGGAGCGTGTCAGTAATTACTGGGGGTCGCCAGAAGTGTATCAGTATTTACAGGAGGTCCCCGGGAGTGTGTCAGTATTTACAGGGTGTCCCCAGGAATGTGTCAGTATTTACATGGGGTCCCCGGGAGTGTGTCATTATTTACCGGTTGTCCCAGCGAGCGTGTCAGTATTTAGAGGGGGTCCCTGGGTTTGTGTCAGTATTCACAGGGTGTCCCCGGGAGTGTGGCAGTATTTACTGGAGGTCCCCGGGAGTGTGTCTGTATTTAAACCGGGTCCCCAGGAATGTGTCAGTATTTACAAGGGGTGCTCGGGTGTGTGTCATTATTTACAGGGGGTCCCCAGGAGTGTGTCAGTATTTACAGGGGGTGCCCGGGAGTGTGTCAGTATTTACGGGGGTCCCCGGGAGTGTGTCATTATTTACAGGGGTTCCCTGGGAGCGTGTCAATAATTACAGGGGGTCGCCGGAAGTGTGTCAGTATTTACAGGGGTTCCCGGGAATGTGTCAGTATTTACAGGAAGTCCCCGGGAGTGTGTCTGTATTCACAGGGGGTCCCTGGGAGTGTGTCATTATTAACAGGGGGTCACCGGGAGTGTGCCAGTATTTACAGGGGGTCCCCAGGAATGTGTCAGTATTTACAGGGGGTCCCCAGGAGTGTGTCAGTATCTAAAGGAAGTCCCTGGGTGTGTGTAAGTATTTAGAGGGGGTCCCCAGGAGTGTGTCAGTATTTACAGCGGGTCCCCAGGGACTGTGTCAGTATTTACAGGGGATCCCCGGGAGTGTGTCAGTATGTACAGGAAGTTCCTGGGAGTGTGTCATTATTTACGGGGTTCCCCGGGAGTGTGTCAGTATTTACAGGGGGTCCCCCGGAGTATGTCAGTATTTACGGGGGTCCCTGGGAGCGTGTCAGTAATTACAGGTGGTCGCCGGAAGTGTTTCAGTATTTACAGGAGGTCCCCGGGAGTGTGTCAGTAGTAACAGGGGATCCCCGGAGTGTGTCAGTATTTACAGGGATTCCGCAGGAATGTGTCATTATTTACAGGATGTCCCCAGGAGTGTGTCAGTATGTACAGGAAGTCCCCGGGAGTGTGTCAGTATTTACAGGGGATCCCCAGGAGTGTGTCAGTATGTACAGGAAGTCCCTGGGAGCGTGGCAGTGTTTATAGGGGGTCCCCGGGAGTGTGTCAGTATTTATAGGGGTCCCCGGGCGTGTGTCAGTGTTTAAAGCGGGTCACCGAGTGCGTGTCAGTATTTACAGGAGGTCCCCGGTCGCGTATCAGTAATTACAGAGTTCCCGGAAGTGGGTCAGTATTTACAGGAAGTCCCCGGGCAGTGTGTCAGTATTTACAGGGGGACCCGGGAGTGTGTCAGTATTTACAGGGGGTCCCCGGGAGTGTGTCAGTATTTACAGGGGGTCCCCGGGCAGTGTGTCAGTATTTGCAGGGTATCCCCGGGCAGTGTGTCAGTATTTACAGGGGGTCCCCGGGCGTGTGTCAGTATTTACAGGGAGTCCCGGGAATGTGTCAGTATTTACAGGGAGTCCCCGGGAGTGTGTCAGTATTTACAGGGAGTCCCCGGGAGTGTGTCAGTATTTACAGGGAGTCCCCGGGAGTGTCTCAGTATTTACGGGGGGTCCCCGAGAGTGTGTCAGTATTTACGGGGGTCCCCAGGAGTGTCTCTTTATTTCCAGGGGTTCCCTGGGAGTTTGTCAGTCTTTGCAGGAGTTCCTCGGGAGTGTGTCAATATTTACCGGTTGTCCCAGCGAGTGTGTCAGTATTTAGAATGGGTCTTTGGGTTTGTGTCAGTATATACAGGGGGTGCCCGGGTGTGTGTCATTATTTACAGGGGGTCCCCAGGAGTGTGTCAGTATTTACAGGGGTTCCCTGGGAGTGTGTCAGTAATTACAAAGGGTCGCCGGAAGTGTATCAGTATTTACAGGAGGTCCCCGGGAGTGTGTCAGTATTTACAGGGGGTCCGCAGGAGTGTGTCAGTATTTACAGGGGGTCCCCGGGAGTGTGTCAGTATTTACAGGGGATCCCCGGAGAGTGTCAGTATTTCCAGGGATTCCTCAGGAATGTGTCATTATTTACAGGATGTCCCCAGGAGTGTGTCAGTATGTACAGGAAGTTCCCGGGAGTGTGTCAGTATTTTCAGGGGGTCCCCGGGAGTGTGTTAGTATGTATAGGAAGTCCCTGGGAGCGTGGCAGGGTTTATAGGGGGTCCCCGGGAGTGTGTCAGTATTTACAGGGTTCCCGGGCGTGTGTCAGTGTTTAAAGCGGGTCCCCGGGAGTGTGTCAGTGTTTAATGCGGGTACGCGGGAGTGCGTCAGTGTTTACAGAAGTTCCCCAGGAGCGTGTCAGTAATTACAGAGTTCCCGGAAGTGGGTCAGTATTTACAGGAAGTCCCCGGGAGTGTGTCAGTATATACATGAAGTCCCTGGGAGCGTGGCAGTGTTTATAGGGGCTCTCCGGGAGTGTGCCAGTGTTTAAAGCGGGTCCCGGGAGTGTGTCAGCATTTAAAGCGGGTCCCCGGAGTGTGCCCTTTTACAGGAGTTCCCCGGGAGCGTTTCAGTAATTACAGGGTGTCCCCAGGAATGTGTCAGTATTTACATGGGGTCCCCGGGAGTCTGTCAGTATTTACAGGGTGTCCCCGGAGTGTCTCAGTATTTACAGGGGGTCCCCGGCAGTGTGTCTGTATTTAAACCGGGTCCCCAGGAATGTGTCAGTATTTACAGGGGGTGCCCGGGAGTGTGTCAGTATTCACAGGGGTCCCCGGGAGTGTGTCAGTATTTACGGGGGGTCCCCGAGAGTGTGTCAGTATTTACGGGGGTCCCCAGGAGTGTGTCATTATTTACAGGGGTTCCCTGGGTGTTTGTCAGACTTTGCAGGAGTTCGTCGGGAGTGTGTCAATATTTACCGGTTGTCCCAGTGAGTGTGTCAGTATTTAGAATGGGTCCCTGGGTTTGTGTCAGTATTTACAGGGGGTGCCCGGGTGTGTGTCATTATTTACAGGGGGTCCCCAAGAGTGGGTCAGTATTTACAGGGGTTCCCTGGGATTGTGTCAGTAATTACAGGGGGTCGCCGGAAGTGTATCAGTATGTACAGGAGGTCCCCGGGAGTGTGTCAGTGTTTAAAGCGGGTCTCCGGGAGTGTGTCAGTGTGTAAAGCGGGTCCCCGAGTGCTTGTCAGTATTTACAGGAGGTCCCCGGTAGCGTATCAGTAATTACAGAGTTCCCGGAAGTGGGTCAGTATTTACAGGAAGTCCCCGGGCAGTGTGTCAGTATTTACAGGGGGTCCCCGGGAGTGTGTCAATATTTACAGGGGGTCCCCGGGCAGTGTGTCAGTATTTACAGGGTGCCCCCGGGCAGTGTGTCAGTATTTACAGGGAGTCCCCGGGAGTGTGTCAGTATTTACAGCAGGTCCCCAGCAATGTGTCAGTATTTACAGGGAGTCCCTGGGAGTGTGTCCGTATTTACAGGGGTTCCACGTGCGCGTGTCAGTAATTACAGGGGTTCCCCAGGAATGTGTCAGTATTAACAACGGGTCCCCGGGAGTGCGTCAGTATTTACAGGGGGTTCCCGGAAGTATATCAGTATTTACAGGGTTCCCCGGGCGTGTGTCAGTGTTTTAAGCGGGTCCCCGGGAGTGTGTCAGTGTTTAAAGCGGGTCCCCGCGTGCGTGTCAGTATTTACAGGAGGTCCCCGGTAGCGTATCAGTAATTACAGAGTTCCCGGAAGTGGGTCAGTATTTACAGGAAGTCCCCGGGCAGTGTGTCAGTATTTACAGGGGGACCCGGGAATGTGTCAGTATTTACAGGGGGCCCCCGGGCAGTGTGTCAGTATTTACAGGGGGTCACCGGGAGTGTGTCAGTATTTACAGGGGGTCCCCGGGCAGTGTGTCAGTATTTACAGGGGGCCCCCGGGAGTGTGTCAGTATTTACAGGGGGTCCCCGGGAATGTGTCAGTATTTACAGGGAGTCCCCGGGAGTGTGTCAGTATTTACAGGGAGTCCCCGGGAGTGTGTCCGTATTTACAGGGGTTCCAAGTGCGCATGTCAGTAATTACAGGGGTTCCCCAGGAATGTGTCAGTATTTACAGCGGGTCCCCGGGAGTATGTCAGTATTTACAGGGGTCCCTGGGAGCGTGTCAGTAATTACTGGGGGTCGCCAGAAGTGTATCAGTATTTACAGGAGGTCCCTGGGTTTGTGTCAGTATTTGCAGGGTGTCCCCGGGAGTGCGTCAGTATTTACAGGGGGTCCCCGGGAGTGTGTCCTTATTTACAGAGGGTCCCCGGGAGTATGTCAGTATTTAAACGGGGTCCCCGGGAGTGTGTCAGTATTTACAGGGGGTCCCCGGGAGTATGTCAGTATTTACAGGGGTCCCTGGGAGCGTGTCAGTAATTACTGGGGGTCGCCAGAAGTGTATCAGTATTTACAGGAGGTCCCCGGGAGTGTGTCAGTATTTACAGGAGGTCCCCGGAAGTGTATCAGTATTTACAGGGTGTCCCCAGGAATGTGTCAGTATTTACATGGGGTATCCGGGAGTCTGTCAGTCTTCACAGGAGGTCCTCGGGAGTGTGTCATTATTTACCGGTTGTCCCAGCGAGCGTGTCAGTATTTAGAGGGGGTCCCTGGGTTTGTGTCAGTATTCACAGGGTGTCCCCGGGAGTGTGGCAGTATTTACTGGAGGTCCCCGGGAGTGTGTCTGTATTTAAACCGGGTCCCCAGGAATGTGTCAGTATTTACAAGGGGTGCTCGGGTGTGTGTCATTATTTACAGGGGGTCCCCAGGAGTGTGTCAGTATTTACAGGGGGTGCCCGGGAGTGTGTCAGTATTTACGGGGGTCCCCGGGAGTGTGTCATTATTTACAGGGGTTCCCTGGGAGCGTGTCAATAATTACAGGGGGTCGCCGGAAGTGTGTCAGTATTTACAGGGGTTCCCGGGAATGTGTCAGTATTTACAGGAGGTCCCCGGGAGTGTGTCTGTATTCACAGGGGGTCCCTGGGAGTGTGTCAGTATTAACAGGGGGTCACCGGGAGTGTGCCAGTATTTACAGGGGGTCCCCAGGAATGTGTCAGTATTTACAGGGGGTCCCCAGGAGTGTGTCAGTATCTAAAGGAAGTCCCTGGATGTGTGTAAGTATTTAGAGGGGGTCCCCAGGAGTGTGTCAGTATTTACAGCGGGTCCCCAGGGAGTGTGTCAGTATTTACAGGGGATCCCCGGGAGTGTGTCAGTATGTACAGGAAGTTCCTGGGAGTGTGTCATTATTTACGGGGTTCCCCGGGAGTGTGTCAATATTTACAGGGGGTCCCGGGAGTGTGTTTGTATTTACAAGGGTTCCCCGGTAGCGTGTCATTACTTACGCGGATCCCTGGGAGTGTGTCAGTATTTTAACGGGGTCCCCGGGAGTTTGTCAGTATTTACAGGGGGTCCCCCGGAGTATGTCAGTATTTACGGGGGTCCCTGGGAGCGTGTCAGTAATTACAGGTGGTCGCCGGAAGTGTTTCAGTATTTACAGGAGGTCCCCGGGAGTGTGTCAGTATTTACAGCGGGTCCCCGGAAGTGTATCAGTATTTACAGGAGATCCCCGGGAGTGTGTCAGTATTTACAGGGGATCCCCGGAGTGTGTCAGTATTTACAGGGATTCCGCAGGAATGTGTCATTATTTACAGGATGTCCCCAGGAGTGTGTCAGTATGTACAGGAAGTCCCCGGGAGTGTGTCAGTATTTACAGGGGATCCCCAGGAGTGTGTCAGTATGTACAGGAAGTCCCTGGGAGCGTGGCAGTGTTTATAGGGGGTCCCCGGGAGTGTGTCAGTATTTATAGGGGTCCCCGGGCGTGTGTCAGTGTTTAAAGCGGGTCACCGAGTGCGTGTCAGTATTTACAGGAGGTCCCCGGTAGCGTATCAGTAATTACAGAGTTCCCGGAAGTGGGTCAGTATTTACAGGAAGTCCCCGGGGAGTGTGTCAGTATTTACAGGGGGTCCCCGGGAGTGTGTCAGTATTTACAGGGGGTCCCCGGGCAGTGTGTCAGTATTTGCAGGGTATCCCCGGGCAGTGTGTCAGTATTTACAGGGGGTCCCTGGGCGTGTGTCAGTATTTACAGGGAGTCCCGGGAATGTGTCAGTATTTACAGGGAGTCCCCGGGAGTGTGTCAGTATTTACAGGGAGTCCCCGGGAGTGTGTCAGTATTTACAGGGAGTCCCCGGGAGTGTCTCAGTATTTACGGGGGGTCCCCGAGAGTGTGTCAGTATTTACAGGGGTCCCCAGGAGTGTCTCTTTATTTCCAGGGGTTTCCTGGGAGTTTGTCAGTCTTTGCAGGAGTTCCTCGGGAGTGTGTCAATATTTACCGGTTGTCCCAGCGAGTGTGTCAGTATTTAGAATGGGTCCTTGGGTTTGTGTCAGTATATACAGGGGGTGCCCGGGTGTGTGTCATTATTTACAGGGGGTCCCCAGGAGTGTGTCAGTATTTACAGGGGTTCCCTGGGAGTGTGTCAGTAATTACAGAGGGTCGCCGGAAGTGTATCAGTATTTACAGGAGGTCCCCGGGAGTGTGTCAGTATTTACAGGGGGTCTGCAGGAGTGTGTCAGTATTTACAGGGGGTCCCCGGGAGTGTGTCAGTATTTACAGGGGATCCCCAGAGAGTGTCAGTATTTACAGGGATTCCTCAGGAATGTGTCATTATTTACAGGATGTCCCCAGGAGTGTGTCAGTATGTACAGGAAGTTCCCGGGAGTGTGTCAGTATTTTCAGGGGGTCCCCGGGAGTGTGTTAGTATGTATAGGAAGTCCCTGGGAGCGTGGCAGGGTTTATAGGGGGTCCCCGGGAGTGTGTCAGTATTTACAGGGTTCCCGGGCCTGTGTCAGTGTTTAAAGCGGGTCCCCGGGAGTGTGTCAGTGTTTAATGCGGGTACGCGGGAGTGCGTCAGTGTTTACAGAAGTTCCCCAGGAGCGTGTCAGTAATTACAGAGTTCCCGGAAGTGGGTCAGTATTTACAGGAAGTCCCCGGGAGTGTGTCAGTATATACATGAAGTCCCTGGGAGCGTGGCAGTGTTTATAGGGGCTCACCGGGAGTGTGCCAGTGTTTAAAGCGGGTCCCGGGAGTGTGTCAGCGTTTAAAGCGGGTCCCCGGAGTGTGCCCGTATTTACAGGAGTTCCCCGGGAGCGTGTCAGTAACTACAGGGAGTCCCTGGGAGTGTGTCAGTATTTACAGGGGGTCCCCGGGAGTGTGTCAGTATATACATGAAGTCCCTGGGAGCGTGGCAGTGTTTATAGGGGCTCACCGGGAGTGTGCCAGTGTTTAAAGCGGGTCCCGGGAGTGTGTCAGCGTTTAAAGCGGGTCCCCGGAGTGTGCCCGTATTTACAGGAGTTCCCCGGGAGCGTGTCAGTAACTACAGGGAGTCCCTGGGAGTGTGTCAGTATTTACAGGGGGTCCCCGGGAGTGTGTCAGTATATATAGGGGGTCCCCGGGAGTATGTCAGTATTTACGGGGGTCCCCGTGAGTGTGTCATTATTTACATGGGTTCCCTGGGAGCGTGTCAGTAATTACAGGAGGTCGCCGGAAGTGTATCAGTATTTACAGGAGGTCCCCGGGACTGTGTCAGTCTTTACAGGGGGTCCCCGGCAGTGTGTCAGTATTTACAGGGGATCACCGCGAGTGTGTCAGTATTTACAGGAAGTCCCTGGGAGCGTGGCAGTGTTTATAGGGGCTCTCCGGGAGTGTGTCAGTGTTTAAAGCGGGTCCCCGGAATGTGTCAGTGTTTAAAGCGGGTCCCCAAATGCGTGTCAATATTTATAGGAGGTCCCCGGTAGCGTATCAGTAATTACAGAGTTCCCAGAAGTGGGTCAGTATTTACAGGAAGTCCCCGGGCAGTGTGTCAGGATTTACAGGGTGTCCCCGGGAGTGTGTCAGTATTTATTGCGGGTCCCCGGGAGTGTGTCAGTATTAACAGGGAGTCCCCGGGAGTGTGTCAGTATTTACAGGGGGTCCCCGGGAGTGTGTCAGTATTAACAGGGGGTCCCCGGGAGTGGGTCAGTATTTACAGGGACTCCCCAGGAGTGTGTCATTATTTACAGGAGGTCTACGGGAATGTGTCAGTATTTACAGAGTGTCCCTGAGAGTGTGCCAGTATTTATAGGGGGTTCCCCGGGCGTGTGTCAGTATTTACAGGGAGTCTCTGGAGTGTGTCAGTATTTACAGGGAGTCCCTGGGAGTTTGTCAGTATTTACAGGGGGTCCCCGGGGAGTGTGTAAGTATTTACAGGGGGTCCCCGAAAGTGTGTCAGTATTTACAGGAGGTCCCCGATAGCGTATAAGTAATTACAGAGTTCCCGGAAGTGGGTCAGTATTTACAGGAAGTCCCCGGGCAGTGTGTCAGTATTTACAGGGGGTCCCCGGGAGTGTGTCAATATTTACAGGGGGTCCCCGGGCAGTGTGTCAGTATTTACAGGGTGCCCCCGGGCAGTGTGTCAGTATTTACAGGGAGTCCCCGGGAGTGTGTCAGTATTTACAGCAGGTCCCCAGCAATGTGTCAGTATTTACAGGGAGTCGCTGGGAGTGTGTCCGTATTTACAGGGGTTCCACGTGCGCGTGTCAGTAATTACAGGGGTTCCCCAGGAATGTGTCAGTATTAACAACGGGTCCCCGGGAGTGCGTCAGTATTTACAGGGGGTTCCCGGAAGTATATCAGTATTTACAGGGTTCCCCGGGCGTGTGTCAGTGTTTTAAGCGGGTCCCCGGGAGTGTGTCAGTGTTTAAAGCGGGTCCCCGCGTGCGTGTCAGTATTTACAGGGGGTCCCCGGTAGCGTATCAGTAATTACAGAGTTCCCGGAAGTGTGTCAGTATTTACAGGAAGTCCCCGGGCAGTGTGTCAGTATTTACAGGGGGACCCGGGAGTGTGTCAGTATTTACAGGGGGCCCCCGGGCAGTGTGTCAGTATTTACAGGGTGTCAGTATTTACAGGGGGTCCCCAGGAGTGTGTCAGTATTTACAGGGAGTCCCCGGGAGTGTGTCCGTATTTACAGGGGTTCCAAGTGCGCGTGTCAGTAATTACAGGGGTTCCCCAGGAATGTGTCAGTATTTACAGCGGGTGCCCGGGAGTGCGTCCGTATTTACAGGAGGTCCTCGGGAGTGTGTCAATATTTACCAGTTGTCCCAACGAGTGTGTCAGTATTTAGAGGGGGTCCCTGGGTTTGTGTCAGTATTTGCAGGGTGTCCCCGGGAGTGCGTCAGTATTTACAGGGGGTCCCCGGGAGTGTGTCCTTATTTACAGAGGGTCCCCGGGAGTATGTCAGTATTTAAACGGGGTCCCCGGGAGTGTGTCAGTATTTACAGGGGGTCCCCGGGAGTATGTCAGTATTTACAGGGGTCCCTGGGAGCGTGTCAGTAATTACTGGGGGTCGCCAGAAGTGTATCAGTATTTACAGGAGGTCCCCGGGAGTGTGTCAGTATTTACAGGGTGTCCCCAGGAATGTGTCAGTATTTACATGGGGTCCCCGGGAGTGTGTCATTATTTACCGGTTGTCCCAGCGAGCGTGTCAGTATTTAGAGGGGGTCCCTGGGTTTGTGTCAGTATTCACAGGGTGTCCCCGGGAGTGTGGCAGTATTTACTGGAGGTCCCCGGGAGTGTGTCTGTATTTAAACCGGGTCCCCAGGAATGTGTCAGTATTTACAAGGGGTGCTCGGGTGTGTGTCATTATTTACAGGGGGTCCCCAGGAGTGTGTCAGTATTTACAGGGGGTGCCCGGGAGTGTGTCAGTATTTACGGGGGTCCCCGGGAGTGTGTCATTATTTACAGGGGTTCCCTGGGAGCGTGTCAATAATTACAGGGGGTCGCCGGAAGTGTGTCAGTATTTACAGGGGTTCCCGGGAATGTGTCAGTATTTACAGGAAGTCCCCGGGAGTGTGTCTGTATTCACAGGGGGTCCCTGGGAGTGTGTCATTATTAACAGGGGGTCACCGGGAGTGTGCCAGTATTTACAGGGGGTCCCCAGGAATGTGTCAGTATTTACAGGGGGTCCCCAGGAGTGTGTCAGTATCTAAAGGAAGTCCCTGGGTGTGTGTAAGTATTTAGAGGGGGTCCCCAGGAGTGTGTCAGTATTTACAGCGGGTCCCCAGGGACTGTGTCAGTATTTACAGGGGATCCCCGGGAGTGTGTCAGTATGTACAGGAAGTTCCTGGGAGTGTGTCATTATTTACGGGGTTCCCCGGGAGTGTGTCAGTATTTACAGGGGGTCCCCCGGAGTATGTCAGTATTTACGGGGGTCCCTGGGAGCGTGTCAGTAATTACAGGTGGTCGCCGGAAGTGTTTCAGTATTTACAGGAGGTCCCCGGGAGTGTGTCAGTATTTACAGGGGATCCCCGGAGTGTGTCAGTATTTACAGGGATTCCGCAGGAATGTGTCATTATTTACAGGATGTCCCCAGGAGTGTGTCAGTATGTACAGGAAGTCCCCGGGAGTGTGTCAGTATTTACAGGGGATCCCCAGGAGTGTGTCAGTATGTACAGGAAGTCCCTGGGAGCGTGGCAGTGTTTATAGGGGGTCCCCGGGAGTGTGTCAGTATTTATAGGGGTCCCCGGGCGTGTGTCAGTGTTTAAAGCGGGTCACCGAGTGCGTGTCAGTATTTACAGGAGGTCCCCGGTCGCGTATCAGTAATTACAGAGTTCCCGGAAGTGGGTCAGTATTTACAGGAAGTCCCCGGGCAGTGTGTCAGTATTTACAGGGGGACCCGGGAGTGTGTCAGTATTTACAGGGGGTCCCCGGGAGTGTGTCAGTATTTACAGGGGGTCCCCGGGCAGTGTGTCAGTATTTGCAGGGTATCCCCGGGCAGTGTGTCAGTATTTACAGGGGGTCCCCGGGCGTGTGTCAGTATTTACAGGGAGTCCCGGGAATGTGTCAGTATTTACAGGGAGTCCCCGGGAGTGTGTCAGTATTTACAGGGAGTCCCCGGGAGTGTGTCAGTATTTACAGGGAGTCCCCGGGAGTGTCTCAGTATTTACGGGGGGTCCCCGAGAGTGTGTCAGTATTTACGGGGGTCCCCAGGAGTGTCTCTTTATTTCCAGGGGTTCCCTGGGAGTTTGTCAGTCTTTGCAGGAGTTCCTCGGGAGTGTGTCAATATTTACCGGTTGTCCCAGCGAGTGTGTCAGTATTTAGAATGGGTCTTTGGGTTTGTGTCAGTATATACAGGGGGTGCCCGGGTGTGTGTCATTATTTACAGGGGGTCCCCAGGAGTGTGTCAGTATTTACAGGGGTTCCCTGGGAGTGTGTCAGTAATTACAAAGGGTCGCCGGAAGTGTATCAGTATTTACAGGAGGTCCCCGGGAGTGTGTCAGTATTTACAGGGGGTCCGCAGGAGTGTGTCAGTATTTACAGGGGGTCCCCGGGAGTGTGTCAGTATTTACAGGGGATCCCCGGAGAGTGTCAGTATTTCCAGGGATTCCTCAGGAATGTGTCATTATTTACAGGATGTCCCCAGGAGTGTGTCAGTATGTACAGGAAGTTCCCGGGAGTGTGTCAGTATTTTCAGGGGGTCCCCGGGAGTGTGTTAGTATGTATAGGAAGTCCCTGGGAGCGTGGCAGGGTTTATAGGGGGTCCCTGGGAGTGTGTCAGTATTTACAGGGTTCCCGGGCGTGTGTCAGTGTTTAAAGCGGGTCCCCGGGAGTGTGTCAGTGTTTAATGCGGGTACGCGGGAGTGCGTCAGTGTTTACAGAAGTTCCCCAGGAGCGTGTCAGTAATTACAGAGTTCCCGGAAGTGGGTCAGTATTTACAGGAAGTCCCCGGGAGTGTGTCAGTATATACATGAAGTCCCTGGGAGCGTGGCAGTGTTTATAGGGGCTCTCCGGGAGTGTGCCAGTGTTTAAAGCGGGTCCCGGGAGTGTGTCAGCATTTAAAGCGGGTCCCCGGAGTGTGCCCTTTTACAGGAGTTCCCCGGGAGCGTTTCAGTAATTACAGGGTGTCCCCAGGAATGTGTCAGTATTTACATGGGGTCCCCGGGAGTCTGTCAGTATTTACAGGGTGTCCCCGGAGTGTCTCAGTATTTACAGGGGGTCCCCGGCAGTGTGTCTGTATTTAAACCGGGTCCCCAGGAATGTGTCAGTATTTACAGGGGGTGCCCGGGAGTGTGTCAGTATTCACAGGGGTCCCCGGGAGTGTGTCAGTATTTACGGGGGGTCCCCGAGAGTGTGTCAGTATTTACGGGGGTCCCCAGGAGTGTGTCATTATTTACAGGGGTTCCCTGGGTGTTTGTCAGACTTTGCAGGAGTTCGTCGGGAGTGTGTCAATATTTACCGGTTGTCCCAGTGAGTGTGTCAGTATTTAGAATGGGTCCCTGGGTTTGTGTCAGTATTTACAGGGGGTGCCCGGGTGTGTGTCATTATTTACAGGGGGTCCCCAAGAGTGGGTCAGTATTTACAGGGGTTCCCTGGGATTGTGTCAGTAATTACAGGGGGTCGCCGGAAGTGTATCAGTATGTACAGGAGGTCCCCGGGAGTGTGTCAGTGTTTAAAGCGGGTCTCCGGGAGTGTGTCAGTGTGTAAAGCGGGTCCCCGAGTGCTTGTCAGTATTTACAGGAGGTCCCCGGTAGCGTATCAGTAATTACAGAGTTCCCGGAAGTGGGTCAGTATTTACAGGAAGTCCCCGGGCAGTGTGTCAGTATTTACAGGGGGTCCCCGGGAGTGTGTCAGTATTTACAGGGGGTCCCCGGGCAGTGTGTCAGTATTTGCAGGGTATCCCCGGGCAGTGTGTCAGTATTTACAGGGGGTCCCCGGGCGTGTGTCAGTATTTACAGGGAGTCCCGGGAATGTGTCAGTATTTACAGGGAGTCCCCGGGAGTGTGTCAGTATTTACAGGGAGTCCCCGGGAGTGTGTCAGTATTTACAGGGGGTCCCCGGGAGTGTGTCAGTATATATAGGGGGTCCCCGGGAGTATGTCAGTATTTACGGGGGTCCCCGTGAGTGTGTCATTATTTACATGGGTTCCCTGGGAGCGTGTCAGTAATTACAGGAGGTCGCCGGAAGTGTATCAGTATTTACAGGAGGTCCCCGTGAGTGTGTCATTATTTACATGGGTTCCCTGGGAGCGTGTCAGTAATTACAGGAGGTCGCCGGAAGTGTATCAGTATTTACAGGAGGTCCCCGGGAGTGTGTCAGTCTTTACAGGGGGTCCCCGGCAGTGTGTCAGTATTTACAGGGGATCACCGCGAGTGTGTCAGTATTTACAGGAAGTCCCTGGGAGCGTGGCAGTGTTTATAGGGGCTCTCCGGGAGTGTGTCAGTGTTTAAAGCGGGTCCCCGGAATGTGTCAGTGTTTAAAGCGGGTCCCCAAATGCGTGTCAATATTTATAGGAGGTCCCCGGTAGCGTATCAGTAATTACAGAGTTCCCAGAAGTGGGTCAGTATTTACAGGAAGTCCCCGGACAGTGTGTCAGGATTTACAGGGTGTCCCCGGGAGTGTGTCAGTATTTATTGCGGGTCCCCGGGAGTGTGTCAGTATTAACAGGGAGTCCCCGGGAGTGTGTCAGTATTTACAGGGGGTCCCCGGGAGTGTGTCAGTATTAACAGGGGGTCCCCGGGAGTGGGTCAGTATTTACAGGGACTCCCCAGGAGTGTGTCATTATTTACAGGAGGTCTACGGGAATGTGTCAGTATTTACAGAGTGTCCCTGAGAGTGTGCCAGTATTTATAGGGGGTTCCCCGGGAGTGTGTCAGTATTAACAGGGAGTCTCTGGGAGTGTGTCAGTATTTACAGGGAGTCCCTGGGAGTTTGTCAGTATTTACAGGGGGTCCCCGGGGAGTGTGTAAGTATTTACAGGGGGACCCGGAAGTGTGTCAGTATTTACAGGAGGTCCCCGATAGCGTATAAGTAATTACAGAGTTCCCGGAAGTGGGTCAGTATTTACAGGAAGTCCCCGGGCAGTGTGTCAGTATTTACAGGGGGTCCCCGGGAGTGTGTCAATATTTACAGGGGGTCCCCGGGCAGTGTGTCAGTATTTACAGGGTGCCCCCGGGCAGTGTGTCAGTATTTACAGGGAGTCCCCGGGAGTGTGTCAGTATTTACAGCAGGTCCCCAGCAATGTGTCAGTATTTACAGGGAGTCCCTGGGAGTGTGTCCGTATTTACAGGGGTTCCACGTGCGCGTGTCAGTAATTACAGGGGTTCCCCAGGAATGTGTCAGTATTAACAACGGGTCCCCGGGAGTGCGTCAGTATTTACAGGGGGTTCCCGGAAGTATATCAGTATTTACAGGGTTCCCCGGGCGTGTGTCAGTGTTTTAAGCGGGTCCCCGGGAGTGTGTCAGTGTTTAAAGCGGGTCCCCGCGTGCGTGTCAGTATTTACAGGAGGTCCCCGGTAGCGTATCAGTAATTACAGAGTTCCCGGAAGTGGGTCAGTATTTACAGGAAGTCCCCGGGCAGTGTGTCAGTATTTACAGGGGGACCCGGGAATGTGTCAGTATTTACAGGGGGCCCCCGGGCAGTGTGTCAGTATTTACAGGGGGTCACCGGGAGTGTGTCAGTATTTACAGGGGGTCCCCGGGCAGTGTGTCAGTATTTACAGGGGGCCCCCGGGAGTGTGTCAGTATTTACAGGGGGTCCCCGGGAATGTGTCAGTATTTACAGGGAGTCCCCGGGAGTGTGTCAGTATTTACAGGGAGTCCCCGGGAGTGTGTCCGTATTTACAGGGGTTCCAAGTGCGCATGTCAGTAATTACAGGGGTTCCCCAGGAATGTGTCAGTATTTACAGCGGGTCCCCGGGAGTATGTCAGTATTTACAGGGGTCCCTGGGAGCGTGTCAGTAATTACTGGGGGTCGCCAGAAGTGTATCAGTATTTACAGGAGGTCCCTGGGTTTGTGTCAGTATTTGCAGGGTGTCCCCGGGAGTGCGTCAGTATTTACAGGGGGTCCCCGGGAGTGTGTCCTTATTTACAGAGGGTCCCCGGGAGTATGTCAGTATTTAAACGGGGTCCCCGGGAGTGTGTCAGTATTTACAGGGGGTCCCCGGGAGTATGTCAGTATTTACAGGGGTCCCTGGGAGCGTGTCAGTAATTACTGGGGGTCGCCAGAAGTGTATCAGTATTTACAGGAGGTCCCCGGGAGTGTGTCAGTATTTACAGGAGGTCCCCGGAAGTGTATCAGTATTTACAGGGTGTCCCCAGGAATGTGTCAGTATTTACATGGGGTATCCGGGAGTCTGTCAGTCTTCACAGGAGGTCCTCGGGAGTGTGTCATTATTTACCGGTTGTCCCAGCGAGCGTGTCAGTATTTAGAGGGGGTCCCTGGGTTTGTGTCAGTATTCACAGGGTGTCCCCGGGAGTGTGGCAGTATTTACTGGAGGTCCCCGGGAGTGTGTCTGTATTTAAACCGGGTCCCCAGGAATGTGTCAGTATTTACAAGGGGTGCTCGGGTGTGTGTCATTATTTACAGGGGGTCCCCAGGAGTGTGTCAGTATTTACAGGGGGTGCCCGGGAGTGTGTCAGTATTTACGGGGGTCCCCGGGAGTGTGTCATTATTTACAGGGGTTCCCTGGGAGCGTGTCAATAATTACAGGGGGTCGCCGGAAGTGTGTCAGTATTTACAGGGGTTCCCGGGAATGTGTCAGTATTTACAGGAGGTCCCCGGGAGTGTGTCTGTATTCACAGGGGGTCCCTGGGAGTGTGTCAGTATTAACAGGGGGTCACCGGGAGTGTGCCAGTATTTACAGGGGGTCCCCAGGAATGTGTCAGTATTTACAGGGGGTCCCCAGGAGTGTGTCAGTATCTAAAGGAAGTCCCTGGATGTGTGTAAGTATTTAGAGGGGGTCCCCAGGAGTGTGTCAGTATTTACAGCGGGTCCCCAGGGAGTGTGTCAGTATTTACAGGGGATCCCCGGGAGTGTGTCAGTATGTACAGGAAGTTCCTGGGAGTGTGTCATTATTTACGGGGTTCCCCGGGAGTGTGTCAGTATTTACAGGGGGTCCCGGGAGTGTGTTTGTATTTACAAGGGTTCCCCGGTAGCGTGTCATTACTTACGCGGATCCCTGGGAGTGTGTCAGTATTTTAACGGGGTCCCCGGGAGTTTGTCAGTATTTACAGGGGGTCCCCCGGAGTATGTCAGTATTTACGGGGGTCCCTGGGAGCGTGTCAGTAATTACAGGTGGTCGCCGGAAGTGTTTCAGTATTTACAGGAGGTCCCCGGGAGTGTGTCAGTATTTACAGCGGGTCCCCGGAAGTGTATCAGTATTTACAGGAGATCCCCGGGAGTGTGTCAGTATTTACAGGGGATCCCCGGAGTGTGTCAGTATTTACAGGGATTCCGCAGGAATGTGTCATTATTTACAGGATGTCCCCAGGAGTGTGTCAGTATGTACAGGAAGTCCCCGGGAGTGTGTCAGTATTTACAGGGGATCCCCAGGAGTGTGTCAGTATGTACAGGAAGTCCCTGGGAGCGTGGCAGTGTTTATAGGGGGTCCCCGGGAGTGTGTCAGTATTTATAGGGGTCCCCGGGCGTGTGTCAGTGTTTAAAGCGGGTCACCGAGTGCGTGTCAGTATTTACAGGAGGTCCCCGGTAGCGTATCAGTAATTACAGAGTTCCCGGAAGTGGGTCAGTATTTACAGGAAGTCCCCGGGGAGTGTGTCAGTATTTACAGGGGGTCCCCGGGAGTGTGTCAGTATTTACAGGGGGTCCCCGGGCAGTGTGTCAGTATTTGCAGGGTATCCCCGGGCAGTGTGTCAGTATTTACAGGGGGTCCCTGGGCGTGTGTCAGTATTTACAGGGAGTCCCGGGAATGTGTCAGTATTTACAGGGAGTCCCCGGGAGTGTGTCAGTATTTACAGGGAGTCCCCGGGAGTGTGTCAGTATTTACAGGGAGTCCCCGGGAGTGTCTCAGTATTTACGGGGGGTCCCCGAGAGTGTGTCAGTATTTACAGGGGTCCCCAGGAGTGTCTCTTTATTTCCAGGGGTTTCCTGGGAGTTTGTCAGTCTTTGCAGGAGTTCCTCGGGAGTGTGTCAATATTTACCGGTTGTCCCAGCGAGTGTGTCAGTATTTAGAATGGGTCCTTGGGTTTGTGTCAGTATATACAGGGGGTGCCCGGGTGTGTGTCATTATTTACAGGGGGTCCCCAGGAGTGTGTCAGTATTTACAGGGGTTCCCTGGGAGTGTGTCAGTAATTACAGAGGGTCGCCGGAAGTGTATCAGTATTTACAGGAGGTCCCCGGGAGTGTGTCAGTATTTACAGGGGGTCTGCAGGAGTGTGTCAGTATTTACAGGGGGTCCCCGGGAGTGTGTCAGTATTTACAGGGGATCCCCAGAGAGTGTCAGTATTTACAGGGATTCCTCAGGAATGTGTCATTATTTACAGGATGTCCCCAGGAGTGTGTCAGTATGTACAGGAAGTTCCCGGGAGTGTGTCAGTATTTTCAGGGGGTCCCCGGGAGTGTGTTAGTATGTATAGGAAGTCCCTGGGAGCGTGGCAGGGTTTATAGGGGGTCCCCGGGAGTGTGTCAGTATTTACAGGGTTCCCGGGCCTGTGTCAGTGTTTAAAGCGGGTCCCCGGGAGTGTGTCAGTGTTTAATGCGGGTACGCGGGAGTGCGTCAGTGTTTACAGAAGTTCCCCAGGAGCGTGTCAGTAATTACAGAGTTCCCGGAAGTGGGTCAGTATTTACAGGAAGTCCCCGGGAGTGTGTCAGTATATACATGATGTCCCTGGGAGCGTGGCAGTGTTTATAGGGGCTCACCGGGAGTGTGCCAGTGTTTAAAGCGGGTCCCGGGAGTGTGTCAGCGTTTAAAGCGGGTCCCCGGAGTGTGCCCGTATTTACAGGAGTTCCCCGGGAGCGTGTCAGTAACTACAGGGAGTCCCTGGGAGTGTGTCAGTATTTACAGGGGGTCCCCGGGAGTGTGTCAGTATATACATGAAGTCCCTGGGAGCGTGGCAGTGTTTATAGGGGCTCACCGGGAGTGTGCCAGTGTTTAAAGCGGGTCCCGGGAGTGTGTCAGCGTTTAAAGCGGGTCCCCGGAGTGTGCCCGTATTTACAGGAGTTCCCCGGGAGCGTGTCAGTAACTACAGGGAGTCCCTGGGAGTGTGTCAGTATTTACAGGGGGTCCCCGGGAGTGTGTCAGTATATATAGGGGGTCCCCGGGAGTATGTCAGTATTTACGGGGGTCCCCGTGAGTGTGTCATTATTTACATGGGTTCCCTGGGAGCGTGTCAGTAATTACAGGAGGTCGCCGGAAGTGTATCAGTATTTACAGGAGGTCCCCGGGACTGTGTCAGTCTTTACAGGGGGTCCCCGGCAGTGTGTCAGTATTTACAGGGGATCACCGCGAGTGTGTCAGTATTTACAGGAAGTCCCTGGGAGCGTGGCAGTGTTTATAGGGGCTCTCCGGGAGTGTGTCAGTGTTTAAAGCGGGTCCCCGGAATGTGTCAGTGTTTAAAGCGGGTCCCCAAATGCGTGTCAATATTTATAGGAGGTCCCCGGTAGCGTATCAGTAATTACAGAGTTCCCAGAAGTGGGTCAGTATTTACAGGAAGTCCCCGGGCAGTGTGTCAGGATTTACAGGGTGTCCCCGGGAGTGTGTCAGTATTTATTGCGGGTCCCCGGGAGTGTGTCAGTATTAACAGGGAGTCCCCGGGAGTGTGTCAGTATTTACAGGGGGTCCCCGGGAGTGTGTCAGTATTAACAGGGGGTCCCCGGGAGTGGGTCAGTATTTACAGGGACTCCCCAGGAGTGTGTCATTATTTACAGGAGGTCTACGGGAATGTGTCAGTATTTACAGAGTGTCCCTGAGAGTGTGCCAGTATTTATAGGGGGTTCCCCGGGCGTGTGTCAGTATTTACAGGGAGTCTCTGGAGTGTGTCAGTATTTACAGGGAGTCCCTGGGAGTTTGTCAGTATTTACAGGGGGTCCCCGGGGAGTGTGTAAGTATTTACAGGGGGTCCCCGAAAGTGTGTCAGTATTTACAGGAGGTCCCCGATAGCGTATAAGTAATTACAGAGTTCCCGGAAGTGGGTCAGTATTTACAGGAAGTCCCCGGGCAGTGTGTCAGTATTTACAGGGGGTCCCCGGGAGTGTGTCAATATTTACAGGGGGTCCCCGGGCAGTGTGTCAGTATTTACAGGGTGCCCCCGGGCAGTGTGTCAGTATTTACAGGGAGTCCCCGGGAGTGTGTCAGTATTTACAGCAGGTCCCCAGCAATGTGTCAGTATTTACAGGGAGTCGCTGGGAGTGTGTCCGTATTTACAGGGGTTCCACGTGCGCGTGTCAGTAATTACAGGGGTTCCCCAGGAATGTGTCAGTATTAACAACGGGTCCCCGGGAGTGCGTCAGTATTTACAGGGGGTTCCCGGAAGTATATCAGTATTTATAGGGTTCCCCGGGCGTGTGTCAGTGTTTTAAGCGGGTCCCCGGGAGTGTGTCAGTGTTTAAAGCGGGTCCCCGCGTGCGTGTCAGTATTTACAGGGGGTCCCCGGTAGCGTATCAGTAATTACAGAGTTCCCGGAAGTGTGTCAGTATTTACAGGAAGTCCCCGGGCAGTGTGTCAGTATTTACAGGGGGACCCGGGAGTGTGTCAGTATTTACAGGGGGCCCCCGGGCAGTGTGTCAGTATTTACAGGGTGTCAGTATTTACAGGGGGTCCCCAGGAGTGTGTCAGTATTTACAGGGAGTCCCCGGGAGTGTGTCCGTATTTACAGGGGTTCCAAGTGCGCGTGTCAGTAATTACAGGGGTTCCCCAGGAATGTGTCAGTATTTACAGCGGGTGCCCGGGAGTGCGTCCGTATTTACAGGAGGTCCTCGGGAGTGTGTCAATATTTACCAGTTGTCCCAACGAGTGTGTCAGTATTTAGAGGGGGTCCCTGGGTTTGTGTCAGTATTTGCAGGGTGTCCCCGGGAGTGCGTCAGTATTTACAGGGGGTCCCCGGGAGTGTGTCCTTATTTACAGAGGGTCCCCGGGAGTATGTCAGTATTTAAACGGGGTCCCCGGGAGTGTGTCAGTATTTACAGGGGGTCCCCGGGAGTATGTCAGTATTTACAGGGGTCCCTGGGAGCGTGTCAGTAATTACTGGGGGTCGCCAGAAGTGTATCAGTATTTACAGGAGGTCCCCGGGAGTGTGTCAGTATTTACAGGGTGTCCCCAGGAATGTGTCAGTATTTACATGGGGTCCCCGGGAGTGTGTCATTATTTACCGGTTGTCCCAGCGAGCGTGTCAGTATTTAGAGGGGGTCCCTGGGTTTGTGTCAGTATTCACAGGGTGTCCCCGGGAGTGTGGCAGTATTTACTGGAGGTCCCCGGGAGTGTGTCTGTATTTAAACCGGGTCCCCAGGAATGTGTCAGTATTTACAAGGGGTGCTCGGGTGTGTGTCATTATTTACAGGGGGTCCCCAGGAGTGTGTCAGTATTTACAGGGGGTGCCCGGGAGTGTGTCAGTATTTACGGGGGTCCCCGGGAGTGTGTCATTATTTACAGGGGTTCCCTGGGAGCGTGTCAATAATTACAGGGGGTCGCCGGAAGTGTGTCAGTATTTACAGGGGTTCCCGGGAATGTGTCAGTATTTACAGGAAGTCCCCGGGAGTGTGTCTGTATTCACAGGGGGTCCCTGGGAGTGTGTCATTATTAACAGGGGGTCACCGGGAGTGTGCCAGTATTTACAGGGGGTCCCCAGGAATGTGTCAGTATTTACAGGGGGTCCCCAGGAGTGTGTCAGTATCTAAAGGAAGTCCCTGGGTGTGTGTAAGTATTTAGAGGGGGTCCCCAGGAGTGTGTCAGTATTTACAGCGGGTCCCCAGGGACTGTGTCAGTATTTACAGGGGATCCCCGGGAGTGTGTCAGTATGTACAGGAAGTTCCTGGGAGTGTGTCATTATTTACGGGGTTCCCCGGGAGTGTGTCAGTATTTACAGGGGGTCCCCCGGAGTATGTCAGTATTTACGGGGGTCCCTGGGAGCGTGTCAGTAATTACAGGTGGTCGCCGGAAGTGTTTCAGTATTTACAGGAGGTCCCCGGGAGTGTGTCAGTATTTACAGGGGATCCCCGGAGTGTGTCAGTATTTACAGGGATTCCGCAGGAATGTGTCATTATTTACAGGATGTCCCCAGGAGTGTGTCAGTATGTACAGGAAGTCCCCGGGAGTGTGTCAGTATTTACAGGGGATCCCCAGGAGTGTGTCAGTATGTACAGGAAGTCCCTGGGAGCGTGGCAGTGTTTATAGGGGGTCCCCGGGAGTGTGTCAGTATTTATAGGGGTCCCCGGGCGTGTGTCAGTGTTTAAAGCGGGTCACCGAGTGCGTGTCAGTATTTACAGGAGGTCCCCGGTCGCGTATCAGTAATTACAGAGTTCCCGGAAGTGGGTCAGTATTTACAGGAAGTCCCCGGGCAGTGTGTCAGTATTTACAGGGGGACCCGGGAGTGTGTCAGTATTTACAGGGGGTCCCCGGGAGTGTGTCAGTATTTACAGGGGGTCCCCGGGCAGTGTGTCAGTATTTGCAGGGTATCCCCGGGCAGTGTGTCAGTATTTACAGGGGGTCCCCGGGCGTGTGTCAGTATTTACAGGGAGTCCCGGGAATGTGTCAGTATTTACAGGGAGTCCCCGGGAGTGTGTCAGTATTTACAGGGAGTCCCCGGGAGTGTGTCAGTATTTACAGGGAGTCCCCGGGAGTGTCTCAGTATTTACGGGGGGTCCCCGAGAGTGTGTCAGTATTTACGGGGGTCCCCAGGAGTGTCTCTTTATTTCCAGGGGTTCCCTGGGAGTTTGTCAGTCTTTGCAGGAGTTCCTCGGGAGTGTGTCAATATTTACCGGTTGTCCCAGCGAGTGTGTCAGTATTTAGAATGGGTCTTTGGGTTTGTGTCAGTATATACAGGGGGTGCCCGGGTGTGTGTCATTATTTACAGGGGGTCCCCAGGAGTGTGTCAGTATTTACAGGGGTTCCCTGGGAGTGTGTCAGTAATTACAAAGGGTCGCCGGAAGTGTATCAGTATTTACAGGAGGTCCCCGGGAGTGTGTCAGTATTTACAGGGGGTCCGCAGGAGTGTGTCAGTATTTACAGGGGGTCCCCGGGAGTGTGTCAGTATTTACAGGGGATCCCCGGAGAGTGTCAGTATTTCCAGGGATTCCTCAGGAATGTGTCATTATTTACAGGATGTCCCCAGGAGTGTGTCAGTATGTACAGGAAGTTCCCGGGAGTGTGTCAGTATTTTCAGGGGGTCCCCGGGAGTGTGTTAGTATGTATAGGAAGTCCCTGGGAGCGTGGCAGGGTTTATAGGGGGTCCCCGGGAGTGTGTCAGTATTTACAGGGTTCCCGGGCGTGTGTCAGTGTTTAAAGCGGGTCCCCGGGAGTGTGTCAGTGTTTAATGCGGGTACGCGGGAGTGCGTCAGTGTTTACAGAAGTTCCCCAGGAGCGTGTCAGTAATTACAGAGTTCCCGGAAGTGGGTCAGTATTTACAGGAAGTCCCCGGGAGTGTGTCAGTATATACATGAAGTCCCTGGGAGCGTGGCAGTGTTTATAGGGGCTCTCCGGGAGTGTGCCAGTGTTTAAAGCGGGTCCCGGGAGTGTGTCAGCATTTAAAGCGGGTCCCCGGAGTGTGCCCTTTTACAGGAGTTCCCCGGGAGCGTTTCAGTAATTACAGGGTGTCCCCAGGAATGTGTCAGTATTTACATGGGGTCCCCGGGAGTCTGTCAGTATTTACAGGGTGTCCCCGGAGTGTCTCAGTATTTACAGGGGGTCCCCGGCAGTGTGTCTGTATTTAAACCGGGTCCCCAGGAATGTGTCAGTATTTACAGGGGGTGCCCGGGAGTGTGTCAGTATTCACAGGGGTCCCCGGGAGTGTGTCAGTATTTACGGGGGGTCCCCGAGAGTGTGTCAGTATTTACGGGGGTCCCCAGGAGTGTGTCATTATTTACAGGGGTTCCCTGGGTGTTTGTCAGACTTTGCAGGAGTTCGTCGGGAGTGTGTCAATATTTACCGGTTGTCCCAGTGAGTGTGTCAGTATTTAGAATGGGTCCCTGGGTTTGTGTCAGTATTTACAGGGGGTGCCCGGGTGTGTGTCATTATTTACAGGGGGTCCCCAAGAGTGGGTCAGTATTTACAGGGGTTCCCTGGGATTGTGTCAGTAATTACAGGGGGTCGCCGGAAGTGTATCAGTATGTACAGGAGGTCCCCGGGAGTGTGTCAGTATTTACAGGGGGTCCCCAGGAGTGTGTCAGTATTTACAGGGGGACCCCGGGAGTGTGTCAGTATTTACAGGGCATCCCCGGAGTGTGTCAGTATTTAAAGGGATTCCTCAGAAATGTGTCATTATTTATAGGATGTCCCCAGGAGGGTGTCAGTATGTACAGGAAGTCCCCGGGAGTGTGTCAGTATTTACAGGGGGTCCCCGGGAGTGTGTCAGTATGTACAGGAATTCCCTGGGAGCGTGGCAGTGTTTATAGGGGGCCCCGGGAGTGTGTCAATATTTACAGGGGTCCCAAGGCGTGTGTCAGTATTTACAGGGAGTCCCCGGAACTGTGTCAGTATTTACAGGGAGTCCCCGGGAGTGTGTCAATATTTACAGGGGATCCCCGGGAGTGTGTCCGTATTTACAGGGGTTCCACGTACGCGTGTCAGTAATTACAGGGGTACCCCAGGAATGTGTCAGTATTTACAGCGCGTCCCCGGGAGTGCGTCAGTATTTACAGGGGGTGCCCAGGAGTGTGTCAGTATTTACAGGGGGTCCACGGGTGTGTGTCAGTATTTACAGGGGGTCCACGGAGTTTGTCAGTATTTACAGGAGGTCCCCGGGAGTGTGTCAGTCTTTACAGGGGGTCCCCGGGAGTGTGTCAGTATTTACAGGGGATCACCGCGAGTGTGTCAGTATTTACAGGAAGTCCCAGGGAGTGTGTCACTATTTACAGGGGATCCCCGGGAGTGTGTCCGTATTGACAGGGGTTCCACGTATGCGTGTCAGTAATTACAGGGGTACCACAGGAATGTGTCAGTCTTTACAAGGGGTCCCCGGGAGTGTGTCAGTATTTACAGGGGATCACCGCGAGTGTGTCAGTATTTACATGAAGTCCCTGGGAGTGTGGCAGTGTTTTTTGGGGCTCTCCGGGAGTGTGTCAGTGTTTAAAGCGGGTCCCGGGAGTGTGTCAGTGTTTAAAGCGGGTCCCCAAGTGCGTGTCAGTATTTACAGGAAGTCCCCGGTAGCGTATCAGTAATTACAGTGTTCCCGGAAGTGGGTCAGTATTTACAGGAAGTCCCCGGGCAGTGTGTCAGTATTTACAGGGGGTCCCCGGGAGTGGGTCAGTATTTACAGGGAGTCCCCGGGAGTGTGTCAGTATTTACAGGAGGTCTTCGGGAATGTGTCAGTATTTACAGAGTGTCCCCGGGAGTGTGTCAGTATTTATAGGGAGTCTCTGGGAGTGTGTCAGTATTTACAGGGAGTCTCTGGGAGTGTGTCAGTATTTACAGGGAGTCCCTGGGAGTGTGTCAGTATTTACAGGGGGTCCCCGGGGAGTGTGTCAGTATTTACAGGGGGTCCCCGGAAGTGTGTCAGTATTTACAGGGTTCCCCGGACGTGTGTCAGTGTTTAAAGCGGGACCCCGGAGTGTGTCAGTGTTTAAAGCGGGTCCCCGAATGCGTGTCAGTATTTACAGGAGGTCCCCGGTAGCGTATCAGTAATTACAGAGTTCCCGGAAATGGGTCAGTATTTACAGGAAGTCCCCGGGCAGTGTGTCAGTATTTACAGGGGGCCCCCGGGAGTGTGTCAGTATTTACAGGGGGTCCCCGGGAGTGTGTCAGTATTTACATGGAGTCCCCGGGAGTGTGTCAGTATTTACAGGGGGTCCCCGGGCAGTGTGTCAGTATTTACAGGGAGTCCCTGGAGTGTGTCAGTATTTACAGCGCGTCCCCGGGAATGTGTCAGTATTTACATGGAGTCCCCGGGAGTGTGTCAGTATTTACATGGAGTCCCCGGGAGCGTGTCAGTATTTTCAGGGGTCCCCGGGAGTGTGTTAGTATGTATAGGAAGTCCCTGGGACCGTGGCAGGGTTTATAGGGGGTCCCCGGGAGTGTGTCAGTATTTACAGGGTTCCCGGGCGTGTGTCAGTGTTTGAAGCGGGTCCCCGGGAGTGTGTCAGTGTTTAAAGCGGGTCCCCGGGAGTGTGTCAGTGTTCAAAGCGGGTCCCGGGAGTGTGACAGTGTTTAAAGCGGGTCCCGGGAGTGTGACAGTGTTTAAAGCGGGTCCCCGAGTGCGTGTCAGTATTTACAGGAGGTCCCCGGGCAGTGTGTCAGTATTTACAGGGCGACCCGGGAGTGTGTCAGTATTTACAGGATGTTCCCAGGCAGTGTGTCAGTATTTTCAGTGGATCCCCAGGAGTGTTTCAGTATTTACATGGTGTCCCCAGGAATGTGTCAGTATTTACATGGAGTCCCCGGGAGTCTGTCAGTATGTACAGGGTGTCCCCGGAGTGTTTCAGTATTTACAGGGAGTCCCTGGGAGTGTGTCAGTATTTACAGGGGATCACCGCGAGTGTGTCAGTATTTACAGGAAGTCCCCGGGAGTGTGTCACTATTTACAGGGGATCCCCGGGAGTGTGTCCATATTGACAGGGGTTCCACGTACGCGTGTCAGTAATTACAGGGGTACCACAGGAATGTGTCAGTCTTTACAAGGGGTCCCCGGGATGGTGTCAGTATTTACAGGGGATCACCGCGAGTGTGTCAGTATTTACAGGAAGTCCCTGGGAGTGTGACAGTGTTTTTCGGGGCTCCCAGGAGTGTGTCAGTGTTTAAAGCGGGTCCCGGGAGTGTGTCAGTGTTTAAAGCGGGTCCCCGAGTGCGTGTCAGTATTTACAGGAGGTCCCCGGTAGCATATCAGTAATTACAGAGTCCCCGGGAGTGTGTCAGTATTTACAGGGTGTCCCCAGGAGTGTGTCAGTATTTACAGGGGGTCCCCGGGCAGTGTGTCAGTATTTACAGGGAGTCCCCGGGAGTGTGTCAGTATTTACAGGAAGTCTTCGGGAATGTGTCAGTATTTACAGAGTGTCCCCGGGAGTGTGTCAGTATTTATAGGGAGTCTCTGGGAGTGTGTCAGTATTTACAGGGAGTCCCTGGGAGTTTGTCAGTATTTACAGGGGGTCCCCGGGGAGTGTGTCAGTATTTACAGGGGGTCCCCGGAAGTGTGTCAGTATTTACAGGGTTCCCCGGGCGTGTGTCAGTGTTTAAAGCGGGTCCCCGGAGTGTGTCAGTGTTTAAAGCGGGTCCCCGAGTGCGTGTCAGTATTTACAGGAGGTCCCCGGTCGCGTATCAGTAATTACAGAGTTCCCTGAAGTGTGTCAGTATTTACAGGGGGTCCCCGGGCAGTGTGTCAGTATTTACAGGGGGTCCCCGGGAGTGTGTCAGTATTTACAGCGCATCCCCGGGAATGTGTCAGTATTTACAGGGAGTCCCCGGGAGTCCCCGGGAGTGTGGCAGTATTTACTGGAGGTCCCCGGGAGTGTGTCTGTATTTAAACCGGGTCCCCAGGAATGTGTCAGTATTTACAAGGGGTGCTCGGGTGTGTGTCATGATTTACAGGGGGTCCCCAGGAGTGTGTCAGTATTTACAGGGGGTGCCCGGGAGTGTGTCAGTATTTACGGGGGTCCCCGGGTGTGTGTCAGTATCTAAAGGAAGTCCCTGGGAGTGTGCAAGTATTTAGAGGGGGTCCCCAGGAGTGTGTCAGTATTTACAGCGGGTCCCCAGGGAGTGTGTCAGTATTTACAGGGGATCCCCGGGAGTGTGTCAGTATGTACAGGAAGTTCCTGGGAGTGTGTCATTATTTACGGGGTTCCCCGGGAGTGTGTCAGTATTTACATGGGGTCCCGGGAGTGTGTCAGTATGTACAGGAAGTTCCTGGGAGTGTGTCTTTATTTACGGGGTTCCCCGGGCGTGTGTCAGTATTTACAGGGAGTCCCGGGAATGTGTCAGTATTTACAGGGAGTCCCCGGGAGTGTGTCAGTATTTACAGGGAGTCCCCGGGCGTGTGTCAGTATTTACAGGGAGTCCCCGGGAGTGTGTCAGTATTTACGGGGGGTCCCCGAGAGTGTGTCAGTATTTACGGGGTTCCCCGGGAGTGTGTCATTATTTACAGGGGTTCCCTGGGAGTTTGTCAGACTTTGCAGGAGTTCGTCGGGAGTGTGTCAATATTTACCGGTTGTCCCAGCGAGTGTGTCAGTATTTAGAATGGGTCCTTGGGTTTGTGTCAGTATATACAGGGGGTGCCAGGGTGTGTGTCATTATTTACAGGGGGTCCCCAGGAGTGGGTCAGTATTTACAGGGGTTCCCTGGGAGTGTGTCAGTAATTACAGGGGGTCGCCGGAAGTGTATCAGTATTTACAGGAGGTCCCCGGGAGTGTGTCAGTATTTACAGGGGGTCCGCAGGAGTGTGTCAGTATTTACAGGGGGTCCCCGGGAGTGTGTCAGTATTTACAGGGGATCCCCGGAGAGTGTCAGTATTTTCAGGGGGTCCCCGGGAGTGTGTTAGTATGTATAGGAAGTCCCTGGGAGCGTGGCAGGGTTTATAGGGGGTCCCCGGGAGTGTGTCAGTATTTACAGGGTTCCCGGGCGTGTGTCAGTGTTTAAAGCGGGTCCCCGGCAGTGTGTCAGTGTTTAATGCGGGTACGCGGGAGTGCGTCAGTGTTTACAGAAGTTCCCCAGGAGCGTGTCAGTAATTACAGAGTTCCCGAAAGTGGGTCAGTATTTACAGGAAGTCCCCGGGAGTGTGTCAGTATATACATGAAGTCCCTGGGAGCGTGGCAGTGTTTATAGGGGCTCTCCGGGAGTGTGCCAGTGTTTAAAGCGGGTCCCGGGAGTGTGTCAGCGTTTAAAGCGGGTCCCCGGAGTGTGCTCGTATTTACAGGAGTTCCCCGGGAGCGTGTCAGTAATTACAGGGGGTCCAAGGAAGTGTGTCAGTATTTACAGGAGGTCCCCGAGAGTGTGTCAATATTTACAGAGGGACCCCAGGAGTGTTTCAGTATTTACAGGGTGTCCCCGGAGTGCGTCAGTATTTACAGGGGGTCCCCGGCAGTGTGTCTGTATTTAAACCGGGTCCCCAGGAATGTGTCAGTATTTACAGGGGGTGCCCGGGAGTGTGTCAGTATTCACAGGGGTCCCCGGGAGTGTGTCAGTATTTACGGGGGGTCCCGAGAGTGTGTCAGTATTTACGGGGGTCCCCAGGAGTGTCTCTTTATTTACAGGGGTTCCCTGGGAGTTTGCCAGTCTTTGCAGGAGTTCGTCGGGAGTGTGTCAATATTTACCGGTTGTCCCAGCGAGTGTGTCAGTATTTAGAATGGGTCCTTGGGTTTGTGTCAGTATATACAGGGGGTGCCCGGGTGTGTGTCATTATTTACAGGGGGTCCCCGGGAGTGGGTCAGTATTTACAGGGAGTCCCCGGGAGTGTGTCAGTATTTACAGGAGGTCTTCGGGAATGTGTCAGTATTTACAGAGTGTCCCCGGGAGGGTGTCAGTATTTACAGGGGGTCCCCGGGGAGTGTGTCAGTAATTACAGGGAGTCCCCGGGCAGTGTGTCTGTATTTACAGGGGGTCCCCGGGAGTGTGTCAGTATTTACAGGGGGTCCCCGGGCAGTGTGTCAGTATTTACAGGGAGTCCCCGGGAGTGTGTCAGTATTTACATGGAGTCCCCGGGAGTGTGTCAGTATTTACAGGGGGTCCCCGGGCTTGTGTCAGTATTTACAGGGGTCCCCGGGCGTGTGTCAGTGTTTTCAGGTTGTCCCCGAGAGTGTGTCAGTATTTACAGGGGATCCCCGGAGTGTGTCAGTATTTACAGGGATTCCTCAGAAATTTGTCATTATTTATAGGATGTCCCCAGGAGGGTGTCAGTATGTGCAGGAAGTCCCCGGGAGTGTGTCAGTATTTACAGGGGGTCCCCGGGAGTGTGTCAGTCTGTACAGGAATTCCCTGGGAGCGTGGCAGTGTTTATAGGGGGCCCCGGGAGTGTGTCAGTATTTACAGGGGTCCCTGGGCGTGTGTCAGTATTTACAGGGAGTCCCCGGAAGTGTGTCAGTATTTATAGGGAGTCCCCGGGAGTGTGTCAGTATTTACAGGGGATCCCCGGGAGTGTGTCCTTATTTACAGGGGTTCCACGTACGCGTGTCAGTAATTACTGGGGTACCCCAGGAATGTGTCAGTATTTACAGCGGGTCCCCGGGAGTGCGTCAGTATTTACAGGGGGTGCCCGGGAGTGTGTCAGTATTTACAGGAGGTCCACGGGTGTGTGTCAGTATTTACAGGGGGTCGCCGGAAGTGTATCAGTATTTATAGGAGGTCCCCGGGAGTGTGTCAGTCTTTACAGGGGGTCCCCGGGAGTGTGTCAGTATTTACAGGGGATCCCCGGGAGTGTGTCCCTATTGACAGGGGTTCCACGTATGCGTGTCAGTAATTACAGGGGTACCCCAGGAATGTGTCAGTCTTTACAAGGGGTCCCCGGGAGTGTGTCAGTATTTACAGGGGGTCCCCGGGAGTGTGTCAGTATTTACAGGGTGTTCCCGGGAGTGTGTCAGTATTTACAGGGGGTCCCCGGGAGTGGGTCAGTATTTACAGGGAGTCCCCGAGAGTTTGTCAGTATTTGCAGGGGGTCCCCGGGAGTGTGTCAGTATTTACAGGGGATCACCGCGAGTGTGTCAGTGTTTAAAGCGGGTCCCGGGAGTGTGTCAGTGTTTAAAGCGGGTCCCCGAGTGCGTGTCAGTATTTACAGGAGGTCCCCGGTAGCGTATCAGTAATTACAGAGTTCCCGGAAGTGGGTCACTATTTACAGGAAGTCCCCGGGCAGTGTGTCAGTATTTACAGGGTGTCCCCGGGAGTGTGTCAGTATTTACAGGGGATCCCCAGGAGTGTGTCAGTATTTACAGGGGGTCCCCAGGAGTGTGTCAGTATTTACAGGGGGTCCCCGGGAGTGTGTCAGTATTTACAGGGGGTCCCCAGGAGTGTGTCAGTATTTACAGGGGGTCCCCGGGCAGTGTGTCAGTATTTACAGGGTGTCCCCGGGAGTGTGTCAGTATTTACAGGGGGTCCCCGGGAATGTGTCAGTATTTACAGGGAGTCCCCGGAAGTGTGTCAGTATTTACAGGAAGTCCCCGGGCAGTGTGTCAGTATTTACAGGGTGCCCCGGGAGTGTGTCAGTATTTACAGTGGGTCCCCGGGAGTGTGTCAATATTAACAGGGAGTCCCCGGGAGTATGTTAGTATTTACAGGGGTTCCCCGGGAGTGGGTCAGCTTTTACAGGCAGTCCCGGGGAGTGTGTCAGTATTTACAGGGAGTCTCTGGGAGTGTGTCAGTATTTACAGGGGGTCCCCGGGGAATGTGTCAGTATTTACAGGGAGTCCCCGGGAGTGTGTCCGTATTGACAGGGGTTCCACGTACGCGTGTCAGTAATTACAGGGGTACCCCAGGAATGTGTCAGTCTTTACAAGGGGTCCCCGGGAGTGTGTCAGTATTTACAGGGGATCACCGCGAGTGTGTCAGTATTTACAGGAAGTCCCTGGGAGTGTGGCAGTGTTTTTCGGGGCTCTCCGGGAGTGTGTCAGTGTTTAAAGCGGGTCCCCGGGAGTGTGTCAGTGTTTAAAGCGGGTCCCCGGGAGTGTGTCAGTGTTTAAAGCGGGTCCCCGGGAGTGTGTCAGTGTTTAAAGCGGGTCCCCGGGAGTGTGTCAGTGTTTAAAGCGGGTCCCCGAGTGCGTGTCAGTATTTACAGGAAGTCCCCGGTAGCGTATCAGTAATTACAGAGTTCCCGGAAGTGGGTCAGTATTTACAGGAAGTCCCCGGGCAGTGTGTCAGTATTTAAAGGGTGTCCCAGGGAGTGTGTCAGTATTTACAGGGGGTCCCCGGGCAGTGTGTCAGTATTTACAGGGTGTCCCCGGGAGTGTGTCAGTATTTACAGTGGGTCCCTGGGAGTGTGTCAATATTAACAGGGAGTCCCCGGGAGTATGTTAGTATTTACAGGGGGTCCCTGGGCAGTGTGTCAGTATTTACAGGGGGTCCCCGGGAGTGTGTCAGTATTTACAGGGGGGCCCCCGGGCAGTGTGTCAGTATGTACAGGGAGTCCCCGGGAGTGTGTCAGTATTTACAGCACATCCCCGGGAATGTGTCAGTATTTACAGGGAGTCCCCGGGAGTGTGTCAGTATTTACATGGAGTCCCCGGGAGTGTGTCAGTATTTACAGTGGGTCCCCGGGAGTGTGTCAATATTAACAGGGGTCCCCGGGCGTGTGTCAGTGTTTTCAGGTTGTCCCCGAGAGTGTGTCAGTATTTATAGGGGATCCCCAGGAGTGTTTCAGTATTTACATGGTGTCCCCAGGAATGTGTCAGTATTTACATGGGGTCCCCGGGAGTCTGTCAGTATTTACAGGGTGTCCCCGGAGTGTGTCAGTATTTACAGGGGGTCCCTGGGAGTGTGTCTGTATTTAAACCGGGTCCCCAGGAGTGGGTCAGTATTTACAGGGGTTCCCTGGGAGTGTGTCAGTAATTACAGGGGGTCGCCGGAAGTGTATCAGTATTTAAAGGAGGTCCCCGGGAGTGTGTCAGTATTTACAGGGGGTCCCCAGGAGTGTGTCAGTATTTACAGGGGGTCCCCAGGAGTGTGTCAGTATTTACGGGGGTCCCCGGGAGTGTGTCAGTATTTACAGGGGGTCCCCGGGAGTGTGTCAGTATTTACAGGGGGTCGCCGGAAGTGTATCAGTATTTACAGGAGATCCCCGGGAGTGTGTCAGTATTTACAGGGATTCCTCAGGAATGTGTCATTATTTACAGGGGGTCCCCAGGAGTGTGTCAGTATGTACAGGAAGTCCCTGGGAGCGTGGCAGGGTTTATAGGGGTCCCCGGGAGTGTGTCAGTATTTACAGGGTTCCCGGGCGTGTGTCAGTGTTTAAAGCGGGTCCCCGGGATTGTGTCAGTGTTTAAAGCGGGTACGCGGGAGTGCGTCAGTATTTACAGGGAGTCCCCAGGAATGTGTCAGTATTTACATGGGGTCCCCGGGAGTGTGTCAGTATTTACAGTGGGTCCCCGGGAGTGCGTCAGTATTTACAGGGAGTCCCCAGGAATGTGTCAGTATTTACATGGGGTCCCCGGGAGTGTGTCAGTATTTACAGTGGGTCCCCGGGAGTGTGTCAATATTAAAAGGGGTCCCCGGGCGTGTGTCAGTGTTTTCAGGTTGTCCCCGAGAGTGTGTCAGTATTTATAGGGGATCCCCAGGAGTGTTTCAGTATTTACATGGTGTCCCCAGGAATGTGTCAGTATTTACAGGGGGTGCCCGGGTGTGTGTCATTATTTACAGGGGGTCCCCAGGAGTGGGTCAGTATTTACAGGGGTTCCCTGGGAGTGTGTCAGTAATTACAGGGGGTCGCCGGAAGTGTATCAGTATTTACAGGAGGTCCCCGGGAGTGTGTCAGTATTTACAGGTGGTCCCCAGGAGTGTGTCAGTATTTACAGGGGGTCCCCAGGAGTGTGTCAGTATTTACGGGGGTCCCTGGGAGTGTGTCAGTATTTAGAGGGGGTCGCCGGAAGTGTATCAGTATTTACAGGAGATCCCCGGGAGTGTGTCAGTATTTACAGGGGATCCCCGGAGTGTGTCAGTATTTACAGGGATTCCTCAGGAATGTGTCATTATTTACAGGATGTCCCCAGGAGTGTGTCAGTATTTTCAGGGGGTCCCCGGGAGTGTGTTAGTATGTACAGGAAGTCCCTGTGAGCGTGGCAGTGTTTATAGGGGGTCCCCGGGAGTGTGTCAGTATTTACAGGGTTCCCGGGCGTGTGTCAGTGTTTAAAGCGGGTCCCCGGGATTGTGTCAGTGTTTAAAGCGGGTCCCCGGGATTGTGTCAGTGTTTAAAGCGGGTCCCCGGGATTGTGTCAGTGTTTAAAGCGGGTACGCGGGAGTGCGTCAGTATTTACAGGGAGTCCCCAGGAATGTGTCAGTATTTACATGGGGTCCCCGGGAGTCTGAGAGTCTTTACAGGAGGTCCTCGGGAGTGTGTCAATATTTACCGGTTGTCCCAGCGAGTGTGTCGGTATTTAGAGGGGATCCCTGGGTTTGTGTCAGTATTTGCAGGGTGTCCCCGGGAATGTGTCAGTATTTACAGGGGGTCCCCGGGAGTGTGTCTGTATTTAAACCGGGTCCCCAGGAATGTGTCAGTTTTTACAGGGGGTGCTCGGGTGTGTGTCATTATTTACAGGGGGTCCCCATGAGTGTGTCAGTATGTACAGAAATTCCTTGGGAGCGTGGCAGTGTTTAGAGGGGGCCCCGGGAGTGTGTCAGTATTTACAGGGGTCCCCGGGAGTGCGTCAGTATTTACAGGGGGTCCCTGGGAGTTTGTCAGTATTTACAGGGGGTCCCCGGGGAGTGTGTCAGTATTTACAGGGGGTCCCCGGAAGTGTGTCAGTATTTACAGGGTTCCACGGGCGTGTGTCAGTGTTTAAAGCGGGTCCCCGAGTGCGTGTCAGTATTTACAGGAGGTCCCCGGTCGCGTATCAGTAATTACAGAGTTCCCGGAAGTGGGTCAGTATTTACAGGAAGTCCCCGGGCAGTGTGTCAGTATTTACAGGGGGTCCCCGGGAGTGTGTCAGTATTTATAGGGGGTCCCCGGGCAGTGTGTCAGTATTTACAGGGGGGCCCCCGGGCAGTGTGTCAGTTTGTACAGGGAGTCCCCGGGAGTGTGTCAGTATTTACAGCGCATCCCCGGGAATGTGTCAGTATTTACAGGGAGTCCCCGGGAGTCTGTCAGTATTTACTGGAGGTCCCCGGGAGTGTGTCTGTATTTAAACCGGGTCCCCAGGAATGTGTCAGTATTTACAAGGGGTGCTCGGGTGTGTGTCATGATTTACAGGGGGTCCCCAGGAGTGTGTCAGTATTTACAGGGGGTGTCCGGGAGTGTGTCAGTATTTACGGGGGTCCCCGGGAGTGTGTCATTATTTACAGGGGTTCCCTGGGAGCGTGTCAATAATTACATGGGGTCGCCGGAAGTGTGTCAGTATTTACAGGGGTTCCCGGGAATGTGTCAGTATTTACAGGAGGTCCCCGGGAGTGTGTCTGTATTCACAGGGGGTCCCCGGGAGTGTGTCAGTATTAACAGGGGGTCACCGGGAGTGTGCCAGTATTTACAGGGGGTCCCCAGGAATGTGTCAGTATTTACAGGGCATCCCCAGGAGTGTGTCAGTATCTAAAGGAAGTCCCTGGGAGTGTGCAAGTATTTAGAGGGGGTCCCCAGGAGTGTGTCAGTATTTACAGCGGGTCTCCAGGGAGTGTGTCAGTATTTACAGGGGATCCCCGGGAGTGTGTCAGTATGTACAGGAAGTTCCTGGGAGTGTGTCATTATTTACGGGGTTCCCCGGGAGTGTGTCAGAATTTACAGGGGGTCCCGGGAGTGTGTCAGTATGTACAGGAAGTTCCTGGGAGTGTGTCTTTATTTACGGGGTTCCCCGGGCGTGTGTCAGTATTTACAGGGAGTCCCGGGAATGTGTCAGTATTTACAGGGAGTCCCCGGGAGTGTGTCAGTATTTACAGGGAGTCCCCGGGCGTGTGTCAGTATTTACGGGGAGTCCCCGGGAGTGTGTCAGTATTTACGGGGGGTCCCCGAGAGTGTGTCAGTATTTACGGGGGTCCGCAGGAGTGTGTCAGTATTTACAGGGGGTCCCCGGGAGTGTGTCAATATTTACAGGGGATCCCCGGAGAGTGTCAGTATTTTCAGGGGGTCCCCGGGAGTGTGTTAGTATGTATAGGAAGTCCCTGGGAGCGTGGCAGGGTTTATAGGGGGTCCCCGGGAGTGTGTCAGTATTTACAGGGTTCCCGGGCGTGTGTCAATGTTTAAAGCGGGTCCCCGGGAGTGTGTCAGTGTTTAATGCGGGTACGCGGGAGTGCGTCAGTGTTTACAGAAGTTCCCCAGGACCGTGTCAGTAATTACAGAGTTATCGGAAGTGGGTCAGTATTTACAGGAAGTCCCCGGGAGTGTGTCAGTATATACATGAAGTCCCTGGGAGCGTGGCAGTGTTTATAGGGGCTCTCCGGGAGTGTGCCAGTGTTTAAAGCGGGTCCCGGGAGTGTGTCAGCGTTTAAAGCGGGTCCCCAGAGTGTGCTCGTATTTACAGGAGTTCCCCGGGAGCGTGTCAGTAATTACAGGGGGTCCAAGGAAGTGTGTCAGTATTTACAGGAGGTCCCCGAGAGTGTGTCAATATTTACAGAGGGACCCCAGGAGTGTTTCAGTATTTACAGGGTGTCCCCGGAGTGTGTCAGTATTTACAGGGGGTCCCCGGCAGTGTGTCTGTATTTAAACCGGGTCCCCAGGAATGTGTCAGTATTTACAGGGGGTGCCCGGGAGTGTGTCAGTATTCACAGGGGTCCCCGGGAGTGTGTCAGTATTTACGGGGGGTCCCGAGAGTGTGTCAGTATTTACGGGGGTCCCCAGGAGTGTCTCTTTATTTACAGGGGTTCCCTGGGAGTTTGTCAGTCTTTGCAGGAGTTCGTCGGGAGTGTGTCAATATTTACCGGTTGTCCCAGCGAGTGTGTCAGTATTTAGAATGGGTCCTTGGGTTTGTGTCAGTATGTACAGGGGGTGCCCGGGTGTGTGTCATTATTTACAGGGGGTCCCCGGGAGTGGGTCAGTATTTACAGGGAGTCCCCGGGAGTGTGTCAGTATTTACAGGAGGTCTTCGGGAATGTGTCAGTATTTACAGAGTGTCCCCGGGAGTGTGTCAGTATTTACAGGGGGTCCCCGGGGAGTGTGTCAGTAATTACAGGGAGTCCCCGGGGAGTGTGTCAGTATTTACAGGGGGTCCCCGGGCAGTGTGTCAGTATTTACATGGAGTCCCCGGGAGTGTGTCAGTATTTACAGGGAGTCCCCGGGAGTGTGTCAGTATTTACAGGGGGTCCCCGGGCTTGTGTCAGTATTTACAGGGGTCCCCGGGAGTGTGTCAGTCTTTACAGGGGGTCCCCGGGAGTGTGTCAGTATTTACAGGGGATCCCCGGCAGTATGTCCCTATTGACAGGGGTTCCACGTACGCGTGTCAGTAATTACAGGGGTACCCCAGGAATGTGTCAGTCTTTACCATGGGTCCCCGGGAGTGTGTCAGTATTTACAGGGGATCACCGCGAGTGTGTCTGTGTTTAAAGCGGGTCCCAGGAGTGTGTCAGTGTTTAAAGCGGGTCCCCGAGTGCGTGTCAGTATTTACAGGAGGTCCCCGGTAGCGTATCAGTAATTACAGAGTTCCCGGAAGTGGGTCAGTATTTACAGGAAGTCCCCGGGCAGTGTGTCAGTATTTACAGGGGGACCCGGGAGTGTGTCAGTATTTACAGGGGTCCCCGGGCGTGTGTCAGTGTTTTCAGGTTGTCCCCGAGAGTGTGTCAGTATTTATAGGGGATCCCCAGGAGTGTTTCAGTATTTACATGGTGTCCCCAGGAATGTGTCAGTATTTACATGGGGTCCCCGGGAGTCTGTCAGTATTTACAGGGTGTCCCCGGAGTGTGTCAGTATTTACAGGGGGTCCCTGGGAGTGTGTCTGTATTCAAACCGGGTCCCCAGGAATGTGTCAGTATTTACAGGGGGAGCTCGGGAGTGTGTCAGTATTTACGGGGGGTCCCTGGGAGTGTGTCAGTATTTACGGGGGTCCCCAGGAGTGTGTCAGTATTTACAGGGTGTCCCCGGGAGTGTGCCAGTATTTATAGGGGGTTCCCCGGGAGTTTGTCAGTATTTACAGGGGGTCCCTGGGGAGTGTGTCAGTATTTACAGGGGGTGCCCGGGTGTGTGTCATTATTTACAGGGGGTCCCCAGGAGTGGGTCAGTATTTACAGGGGTTCCCTGGGAGTGTGTCAGTAATTACAGGGGGTTGCCGGAAGTGTATCAGTATTTAAAGGAGGTCCCCGGGAGTGTGTCAGTATTTACAGGGGGTCCCCAGGAGTGTGTCAGTATTTACAGGGGGTCCCCAGGAGTGTGTCAGTATTTACGGGGGTCCCCGGGAGTGTGTCAGTATTTACAGGGGGTCCCCGGGAGTGTGTCAGTATTTACAGGGAGTCCCCAGGAATGTGTCAGTATTTACATGGGGTCCCCGGGAGTGTGTCAGTATTTACAGTGGGTCCCCGGGAGTGTGTCAATATTAACAGGGGTCCCCGGGCGTGTGTCAGTGTTTTCAGGTTGTCCCCGAGAGTGTGTCAGTATTTATAGGGGATCCCCAGGAGTGTTTCAGTATTTACATGGTGTCCCCAGGAATGTGTCAATATTTACATGGGGTCCCCGGGAGTCTGTCAGTATTTACAGGGTGTCCCCGGAGTGTGTCAGTATTTACAGGGGGTCCCTGGGAGTGTGTCTGTATTTAAACCGGGTCCCCAGGAATGTGTCAGTATTTACAGGGGGAGCCCGGGAGTGTGTCAGTTTTTACAGGGGGTCCCCGGGAGTGTGTCAGTATTTACGGGGGGTCCCCGGGAGTGTGCCAGTATTTATAGGGGGTTCCCCGGGAGTTTGTCAGTATTTACAGGGGGTCCCTGGGGAGTGTGTCAGTATTTACAGGGGGTGCCCGGGTGTGTGTCATTATTTACAGGGGGTCCCCAGGAGTGGGTCAGTATTTACAGGGGTTCCCTTGGAGTGTGTCAGTAATTACAGGGGGTCGCCGGAAGTGTATCAGTATTTACAGGAGGTCCCCGGGAGTGTGTCAGTATTTACAGGGGGTCCCCAGGAGTGTGTCAGTATTTACAGGGGGTCCCCAGGAGTGTGTCAGTATTTACGGGGGTCCCCGGGAGTGTGTCAGTATTTAGAGGGGGTCGCCGGAAGTGTATCAGTATTTACAGGAGATCCCCGGGAGTGTGTCAGTATTTACAGGGGATCCCCGGAGTGTGTCAGTATTTACAGGGATTCCTTAGGAATGTGTCATTATTTACAAGATGTCCCCAGGAGTGTGTCAGTATTTTCAGGGGGTCCCCGGGAGTGTGTCAGTATGTACAGGAAGTCCCTGTGAGCGTGGCAGTGTTTATAGGGGGTCCCCGGGAGTGTGTCAGTATTTACAGGGTTCCCGGGCGTGTGTCAGTGTTTAAAGCGGGTCCCCGGGCGTGTGTCAGTGTTTAAAGTGGGTCCCCGGGATTGTGTCAGTGTTTAAAGCGGGTACGCGGGAGTGCGTCAGTATTTACAGGGAGTCCCCAGGAATGTGTCAGTATTTACATGGGGTCCCCGGGAGTCTGAGAGTCTTTACAGGAGGTCCTCGGGAGTGTGTCAATATTTACCGGTTGTCCCAGCGAGTGTGTCGGTATTTAGAGGGGATCCCTGGGTTTGTGTCAGTATTTGCAGGGTGTCCCCGGGAATGTGTCAGTATTTACAGGGGGTCCCCGGGAGTGTGTCTGTATTTAAACCGGGTCCCCAGGAATGTGTCAGTTTTTACAGGGGGTGCTCGGGTGTGTGTCATTATTTACAGGGGGTCCCCATGAGTGTGTCAGTATGTACAGAAATTCCTTGGGAGCGTGGCAGTGTTTAGAGGGGGCCCCGGGAGTGTGTCAGTATTTACAGGGGTCCCCGGGAGTGCGTCAGTATTTACAGGGGGTCCCTGGGAGTTTGTCAGTATTTACAGGGGGTCCCCGGGGAGTGTGTCAGTATTTACAGGGGGTCCCCGGAAGTGTGTCAGTATTTACAGGGTTCCACGGGCGTGTGTCAGTGTTTAAAGCGGGTCCCCGAGTGCGTGTCAGTATTTACAGGAGGTCCCCGGTCGCGTATCAGTAATTACAGAGTTCCCGGAAGTGGGTCAGTATTTACAGGAAGTCCCCGGGCAGTGTGTCAGTATTTACAGGGGGTCCCCGGGAGTGTGTCAGTATTTATAGGGGGTCCCCGGGCAGTGTGTCAGTATTTACAGGGGGGCCCCCGGGCAGTGTGTCAGTTTGTACAGGGAGTCCCCGGGAGTGTGTCAGTATTTACAGCGCATCCCCGGGAATGTGTCAGTATTTACAGGGAGTCCCCGGGAGTCTGTCAGTATTTACTGGAGGTCCCCGGGAGTGTGTCTGTATTTAAACCGGGTCCCCAGGAATGTGTCAGTATTTACAAGGGGTGCTCGGGTGTGTGTCATGATTTACAGGGGGTCCCCAGGAGTGTGTCAGTATTTACAGGGGGTGCCCGGGAGTGTGTCAGTATTTACGGGGGTCCCCGGGAGTGTGTCATTATTTACAGGGGTTCCCTGGGAGCGTGTCAATAATTACATGGGGTCGCCGGAAGTGTGTCAGTATTTACAGGGGTTCCCGGGAATGTGTCAGTATTTACAGGAGGTCCCCGGGAGTGTGTCTGTATTCACAGGGGGTCCCCGGGAGTGTGTCAGTATTAACAGGGGGTCACCGGGAGTGTGCCAGTATTTACAGGGGGTCCCCAGGAATGTGTCAGTATTTACAGGGCATCCCCAGGAGTGTGTCAGTATCTAAAGGAAGTCCCTGGGAGTGTGCAAGTATTTAGAGGGGGTCCCCAGGAGTGTGTCAGTATTTACAGCGGGTCTCCAGGGAGTGTGTCAGTATTTACAGGGGATCCCCGGGAGTGTGTCAGTATGTACAGGAAGTTCCTGGGAGTGTGTCATTATTTACGGGGTTCCCCGGGAGTGTGTCAGAATTTACAGGGGGTCCCGGGAGTGTGTCAGTATGTACAGGAAGTTCCTGGGAGTGTGTCTTTATTTACGGGGTTCCCCGGGCGTGTGTCAGTATTTACAGGGAGTCCCGGGAATGTGTCAGTATTTACAGGGAGTCCCCGGGAGTGTGTCAGTATTTACAGGGAGTCCCCGGGCGTGTGTCAGTATTTACGGGGAGTCCCCGGGAGTGTGTCAGTATTTACGGGGGGTCCCCGAGAGTGTGTCAGTATTTACGGGGGTCCGCAGGAGTGTGTCAGTATTTACAGGGGGTCCCCGGGAGTGTGTCAATATTTACAGGGGATCCCCGGAGAGTGTCAGTATTTTCAGGGGGTCCCCGGGAGTGTGTTAGTATGTATAGGAAGTCCCTGGGAGCGTGGCAGGGTTTATAGGGGGTCCCCGGGAGTGTGTCAGTATTTACAGGGTTCCCGGGCGTGTGTCAATGTTTAAAGCGGGTCCCCGGGAGTGTGTCAGTGTTTAATGCGGGTACGCGGGAGTGCGTCAGTGTTTACAGAAGTTCCCCAGGACCGTGTCAGTAATTACAGAGTTATCGGAAGTGGGTCAGTATTTACAGGAAGTCCCCGGGAGTGTGTCAGTATATACATGAAGTCCCTGGGAGCGTGGCAGTGTTTATAGGGGCTCTCCGGGAGTGTGCCAGTGTTTAAAGCGGGTCCCGGGAGTGTGTCAGCGTTTAAAGCGGGTCCCCAGAGTGTGCTCGTATTTACAGGAGTTCCCCGGGAGCGTGTCAGTAATTACAGGGGGTCCAAGGAAGTGTGTCAGTATTTACAGGAGGTCCCCGAGAGTGTGTCAATATTTACAGAGGGACCCCAGGAGTGTTTCAGTATTTACAGGGTGTCCCCGGAGTGTGTCAGTATTTACAGGGGGTCCCCGGCAGTGTGTCTGTATTTAAACCGGGTCCCCAGGAATGTGTCAGTATTTACAGGGGGTGCCCGGGAGTGTGTCAGTATTCACAGGGGTCCCCGGGAGTGTGTCAGTATTTACGGGGGGTCCCGAGAGTGTGTCAGTATTTACGGGGGTCCCCAGGAGTGTCTCTTTATTTACAGGGGTTCCCTGGGAGTTTGTCAGTCTTTGCAGGAGTTCGTCGGGAGTGTGTCAATATTTACCGGTTGTCCCAGCGAGTGTGTCAGTATTTAGAATGGGTCCTTGGGTTTGTGTCAGTATGTACAGGGGGTGCCCGGGTGTGTGTCATTATTTACAGGGGGTCCCCGGGAGTGGGTCAGTATTTACAGGGAGTCCCCGGGAGTGTGTCAGTATTTACAGGAGGTCTTCGGGAATGTGTCAGTATTTACAGAGTGTCCCCGGGAGTGTGTCAGTATTTACAGGGGGTCCCCGGGGAGTGTGTCAGTAATTACAGGGAGTCCCCGGGGAGTGTGTCAGTATTTACAGGGGGTCCCCGGGCAGTGTGTCAGTATTTACATGGAGTCCCCGGGAGTGTGTCAGTATTTATAGGGGGTCCCCGGGCAGTGTGTCAGTATTTACAGGGGGGCCCCCGGGCAGTGTGTCAGTTTGTACAGGGAGTCCCCGGGAGTGTGTCAGTATTTACAGCGCATCCCCGGGAATGTGTCAGTATTTACAGGGAGTCCCCGGGAGTCTGTCAGTATTTACTGGAGGTCCCCGGGAGTGTGTCTGTATTTAAACCGGGTCCCCAGGAATGTGTCAGTATTTACAAGGGGTGCTCGGGTGTGTGTCATGATTTACAGGGGGTCCCCAGGAGTGTGTCAGTATTTACAGGGGGTGTCCGGGAGTGTGTCAGTATTTACGGGGGTCCCCGGGAGTGTGTCATTATTTACAGGGGTTCCCTGGGAGCGTGTCAATAATTACATGGGGTCGCCGGAAGTGTGTCAGTATTTACAGGGGTTCCCGGGAATGTGTCAGTATTTACAGGAGGTCCCCGGGAGTGTGTCTGTATTCACAGGGGGTCCCCGGGAGTGTGTCAGTATTAACAGGGGGTCACCGGGAGTGTGCCAGTATTTACAGGGGGTCCCCAGGAATGTGTCAGTATTTACAGGGCATCCCCAGGAGTGTGTCAGTATCTAAAGGAAGTCCCTGGGAGTGTGCAAGTATTTAGAGGGGGTCCCCAGGAGTGTGTCAGTATTTACAGCGGGTCTCCAGGGAGTGTGTCAGTATTTACAGGGGATCCCCGGGAGTGTGTCAGTATGTACAGGAAGTTCCTGGGAGTGTGTCATTATTTACGGGGTTCCCCGGGAGTGTGTCAGAATTTACAGGGGGTCCCGGGAGTGTGTCAGTATGTACAGGAAGTTCCTGGGAGTGTGTCTTTATTTACGGGGTTCCCCGGGCGTGTGTCAGTATTTACAGGGAGTCCCGGGAATGTGTCAGTATTTACAGGGAGTCCCCGGGAGTGTGTCAGTATTTACAGGGAGTCCCCGGGCGTGTGTCAGTATTTACGGGGAGTCCCCGGGAGTGTGTCAGTATTTACGGGGGGTCCCCGAGAGTGTGTCAGTATTTACGGGGGTCCGCAGGAGTGTGTCAGTATTTACAGGGGGTCCCCGGGAGTGTGTCAATATTTACAGGGGATCCCCGGAGAGTGTCAGTATTTTCAGGGGGTCCCCGGGAGTGTGTTAGTATGTATAGGAAGTCCCTGGGAGCGTGGCAGGGTTTATAGGGGGTCCCCGGGAGTGTGTCAGTATTTACAGGGTTCCCGGGCGTGTGTCAATGTTTAAAGCGGGTCCCCGGGAGTGTGTCAGTGTTTAATGCGGGTACGCGGGAGTGCGTCAGTGTTTACAGAAGTTCCCCAGGACCGTGTCAGTAATTACAGAGTTATCGGAAGTGGGTCAGTATTTACAGGAAGTCCCCGGGAGTGTGTCAGTATATACATGAAGTCCCTGGGAGCGTGGCAGTGTTTATAGGGGCTCTCCGGGAGTGTGCCAGTGTTTAAAGCGGGTCCCGGGAGTGTGTCAGCGTTTAAAGCGGGTCCCCAGAGTGTGCTCGTATTTACAGGAGTTCCCCGGGAGCGTGTCAGTAATTACAGGGGGTCCAAGGAAGTGTGTCAGTATTTACAGGAGGTCCCCGAGAGTGTGTCAATATTTACAGAGGGACCCCAGGAGTGTTTCAGTATTTACAGGGTGTCCCCGGAGTGTGTCAGTATTTACAGGGGGTCCCCGGCAGTGTGTCTGTATTTAAACCGGGTCCCCAGGAATGTGTCAGTATTTACAGGGGGTGCCCGGGAGTGTGTCAGTATTCACAGGGGTCCCCGGGAGTGTGTCAGTATTTACGGGGGGTCCCGAGAGTGTGTCAGTATTTACGGGGGTCCCCAGGAGTGTCTCTTTATTTACAGGGGTTCCCTGGGAGTTTGTCAGTCTTTGCAGGAGTTCGTCGGGAGTGTGTCAATATTTACCGGTTGTCCCAGCGAGTGTGTCAGTATTTAGAATGGGTCCTTGGGTTTGTGTCAGTATGTACAGGGGGTGCCCGGGTGTGTGTCATTATTTACAGGGGGTCCCCGGGAGTGGGTCAGTATTTACAGGGAGTCCCCGGGAGTGTGTCAGTATTTACAGGAGGTCTTCGGGAATGTGTCAGTATTTACAGAGTGTCCCCGGGAGTGTGTCAGTATTTACAGGGGGTCCCCGGGGAGTGTGTCAGTAATTACAGGGAGTCCCCGGGGAGTGTGTCAGTATTTACAGGGGGTCCCCGGGCAGTGTGTCAGTATTTACATGGAGTCCCCGGGAGTGTGTCAGTATTTACAGGGAGTCCCCGGGAGTGTGTCAGTATTTACAGGGGGTCCCCGGGCTTGTGTCAGTATTTACAGGGGTCCCCGGGAGTGTGTCAGTCTTTACAGGGGGTCCCCGGGAGTGTGTCAGTATTTACAGGGGATCCCCGGCAGTATGTCCCTATTGACAGGGGTTCCACGTACGCGTGTCAGTAATTACAGGGGTACCCCAGGAATGTGTCAGTCTTTACCATGGGTCCCCGGGAGTGTGTCAGTATTTACAGGGGATCACCGCGAGTGTGTCTGTGTTTAAAGCGGGTCCCAGGAGTGTGTCAGTGTTTAAAGCGGGTCCCCGAGTGCGTGTCAGTATTTACAGGAGGTCCCCGGTAGCGTATCAGTAATTACAGAGTTCCCGGAAGTGGGTCAGTATTTACAGGAAGTCCCCGGGCAGTGTGTCAGTATTTACAGGGGGACCCGGGAGTGTGTCAGTATTTACAGGGGTCCCCGGGCGTGTGTCAGTGTTTTCAGGTTGTCCCCGAGAGTGTGTCAGTATTTATAGGGGATCCCCAGGAGTGTTTCAGTATTTACATGGTGTCCCCAGGAATGTGTCAGTATTTACATGGGGTCCCCGGGAGTCTGTCAGTATTTACAGGGTGTCCCCGGAGTGTGTCAGTATTTACAGGGGGTCCCTGGGAGTGTGTCTGTATTCAAACCGGGTCCCCAGGAATGTGTCAGTATTTACAGGGGGAGCTCGGGAGTGTGTCAGTATTTACGGGGGGTCCCTGGGAGTGTGTCAGTATTTACGGGGGTCCCCAGGAGTGTGTCAGTATTTACAGGGTGTCCCCGGGAGTGTGCCAGTATTTATAGGGGGTTCCCCGGGAGTTTGTCAGTATTTACAGGGGGTCCCTGGGGAGTGTGTCAGTATTTACAGGGGGTGCCCGGGTGTGTGTCATTATTTACAGGGGGTCCCCAGGAGTGGGTCAGTATTTACAGGGGTTCCCTGGGAGTGTGTCAGTAATTACAGGGGGTTGCCGGAAGTGTATCAGTATTTAAAGGAGGTCCCCGGGAGTGTGTCAGTATTTACAGGGGGTCCCCAGGAGTGTGTCAGTATTTACAGGGGGTCCCCAGGAGTGTGTCAGTATTTACGGGGGTCCCCGGGAGTGTGTCAGTATTTACAGGGGGTCCCCGGGAGTGTGTCAGTATTTACAGGGAGTCCCCAGGAATGTGTCAGTATTTACATGGGGTCCCCGGGAGTGTGTCAGTATTTACAGTGGGTCCCCGGGAGTGTGTCAATATTAACAGGGGTCCCCGGGCGTGTGTCAGTGTTTTCAGGTTGTCCCCGAGAGTGTGTCAGTATTTATAGGGGATCCCCAGGAGTGTTTCAGTATTTACATGGTGTCCCCAGGAATGTGTCAATATTTACATGGGGTCCCCGGGAGTCTGTCAGTATTTACAGGGTGTCCCCGGAGTGTGTCAGTATTTACAGGGGGTCCCTGGGAGTGTGTCTGTATTTAAACCGGGTCCCCAGGAATGTGTCAGTATTTACAGGGGGAGCCCGGGAGTGTGTCAGTTTTTACAGGGGGTCCCCGGGAGTGTGTCAGTATTTACGGGGGGTCCCCGGGAGTGTGCCAGTATTTATAGGGGGTTCCCCGGGAGTTTGTCAGTATTTACAGGGGGTCCCTGGGGAGTGTGTCAGTATTTACAGGGGGTGCCCGGGTGTGTGTCATTATTTACAGGGGGTCCCCAGGAGTGGGTCAGTATTTACAGGGGTTCCCTTGGAGTGTGTCAGTAATTACAGGGGGTCGCCGGAAGTGTATCAGTATTTACAGGAGGTCCCCGGGAGTGTGTCAGTATTTACAGGGGGTCCCCAGGAGTGTGTCAGTATTTACAGGGGGTCCCCAGGAGTGTGTCAGTATTTACGGGGGTCCCCGGGAGTGTGTCAGTATTTAGAGGGGGTCGCCGGAAGTGTATCAGTATTTACAGGAGATCCCCGGGAGTGTGTCAGTATTTACAGGGGATCCCCGGAGTGTGTCAGTATTTACAGGGATTCCTTAGGAATGTGTCATTATTTACAAGATGTCCCCAGGAGTGTGTCAGTATTTTCAGGGGGTCCCCGGGAGTGTGTCAGTATGTACAGGAAGTCCCTGTGAGCGTGGCAGTGTTTATAGGGGGTCCCCGGGAGTGTGTCAGTATTTACAGGGTTCCCGGGCGTGTGTCAGTGTTTAAAGCGGGTCCCCGGGCGTGTGTCAGTGTTTAAAGTGGGTCCCCGGGATTGTGTCAGTGTTTAAAGCGGGTACGCGGGAGTGCGTCAGTATTTACAGGGAGTCCCCAGGAATGTGTCAGTATTTACATGGGGTCCCCGGGAGTCTGAGAGTCTTTACAGGAGGTCCTCGGGAGTGTGTCAATATTTACCGGTTGTCCCAGCGAGTGTGTCGGTATTTAGAGGGGATCCCTGGGTTTGTGTCAGTATTTGCAGGGTGTCCCCGGGAATGTGTCAGTATTTACAGGGGGTCCCCGGGAGTGTGTCTGTATTTAAACCGGGTCCCCAGGAATGTGTCAGTTTTTACAGGGGGTGCTCGGGTGTGTGTCATTATTTACAGGGGGTCCCCATGAGTGTGTCAGTATGTACAGAAATTCCTTGGGAGCGTGGCAGTGTTTAGAGGGGGCCCCGGGAGTGTGTCAGTATTTACAGGGGTCCCCGGGAGTGCGTCAGTATTTACAGGGGGTCCCTGGGAGTTTGTCAGTATTTACAGGGGGTCCCCGGGGAGTGTGTCAGTATTTACAGGGGGTCCCCGGAAGTGTGTCAGTATTTACAGGGTTCCACGGGCGTGTGTCAGTGTTTAAAGCGGGTCCCCGAGTGCGTGTCAGTATTTACAGGAGGTCCCCGGTCGCGTATCAGTAATTACAGAGTTCCCGGAAGTGGGTCAGTATTTACAGGAAGTCCCCGGGCAGTGTGTCAGTATTTACAGGGGGTCCCCGGGAGTGTGTCAGTATTTATAGGGGGTCCCCGGGCAGTGTGTCAGTATTTACAGGGGGGCCCCCGGGCAGTGTGTCAGTTTGTACAGGGAGTCCCCGGGAGTGTGTCAGTATTTACAGCGCATCCCCGGGAATGTGTCAGTATTTACAGGGAGTCCCCGGGAGTCTGTCAGTATTTACTGGAGGTCCCCGGGAGTGTGTCTGTATTTAAACCGGGTCCCCAGGAATGTGTCAGTATTTACAAGGGGTGCTCGGGTGTGTGTCATGATTTACAGGGGGTCCCCAGGAGTGTGTCAGTATTTACAGGGGGTGCCCGGGAGTGTGTCAGTATTTACGGGGGTCCCCGGGAGTGTGTCATTATTTACAGGGGTTCCCTGGGAGCGTGTCAATAATTACATGGGGTCGCCGGAAGTGTGTCAGTATTTACAGGGGTTCCCGGGAATGTGTCAGTATTTACAGGAGGTCCCCGGGAGTGTGTCTGTATTCACAGGGGGTCCCCGGGAGTGTGTCAGTATTAACAGGGGGTCACCGGGAGTGTGCCAGTATTTACAGGGGGTCCCCAGGAATGTGTCAGTATTTACAGGGCATCCCCAGGAGTGTGTCAGTATCTAAAGGAAGTCCCTGGGAGTGTGCAAGTATTTAGAGGGGGTCCCCAGGAGTGTGTCAGTATTTACAGCGGGTCTCCAGGGAGTGTGTCAGTATTTACAGGGGATCCCCGGGAGTGTGTCAGTATGTACAGGAAGTTCCTGGGAGTGTGTCATTATTTACGGGGTTCCCCGGGAGTGTGTCAGAATTTACAGGGGGTCCCGGGAGTGTGTCAGTATGTACAGGAAGTTCCTGGGAGTGTGTCTTTATTTACGGGGTTCCCCGGGCGTGTGTCAGTATTTACAGGGAGTCCCGGGAATGTGTCAGTATTTACAGGGAGTCCCCGGGAGTGTGTCAGTATTTACAGGGAGTCCCCGGGCGTGTGTCAGTATTTACGGGGAGTCCCCGGGAGTGTGTCAGTATTTACGGGGGGTCCCCGAGAGTGTGTCAGTATTTACGGGGGTCCGCAGGAGTGTGTCAGTATTTACAGGGGGTCCCCGGGAGTGTGTCAATATTTACAGGGGATCCCCGGAGAGTGTCAGTATTTTCAGGGGGTCCCCGGGAGTGTGTTAGTATGTATAGGAAGTCCCTGGGAGCGTGGCAGGGTTTATAGGGGGTCCCCGGGAGTGTGTCAGTATTTACAGGGTTCCCGGGCGTGTGTCAATGTTTAAAGCGGGTCCCCGGGAGTGTGTCAGTGTTTAATGCGGGTACGCGGGAGTGCGTCAGTGTTTACAGAAGTTCCCCAGGACCGTGTCAGTAATTACAGAGTTATCGGAAGTGGGTCAGTATTTACAGGAAGTCCCCGGGAGTGTGTCAGTATATACATGAAGTCCCTGGGAGCGTGGCAGTGTTTATAGGGGCTCTCCGGGAGTGTGCCAGTGTTTAAAGCGGGTCCCGGGAGTGTGTCAGCGTTTAAAGCGGGTCCCCAGAGTGTGCTCGTATTTACAGGAGTTCCCCGGGAGCGTGTCAGTAATTACAGGGGGTCCAAGGAAGTGTGTCAGTATTTACAGGAGGTCCCCGAGAGTGTGTCAATATTTACAGAGGGACCCCAGGAGTGTTTCAGTATTTACAGGGTGTCCCCGGAGTGTGTCAGTATTTACAGGGGGTCCCCGGCAGTGTGTCTGTATTTAAACCGGGTCCCCAGGAATGTGTCAGTATTTACAGGGGGTGCCCGGGAGTGTGTCAGTATTCACAGGGGTCCCCGGGAGTGTGTCAGTATTTACGGGGGGTCCCGAGAGTGTGTCAGTATTTACGGGGGTCCCCAGGAGTGTCTCTTTATTTACAGGGGTTCCCTGGGAGTTTGTCAGTCTTTGCAGGAGTTCGTCGGGAGTGTGTCAATATTTACCGGTTGTCCCAGCGAGTGTGTCAGTATTTAGAATGGGTCCTTGGGTTTGTGTCAGTATGTACAGGGGGTGCCCGGGTGTGTGTCATTATTTACAGGGGGTCCCCGGGAGTGGGTCAGTATTTACAGGGAGTCCCCGGGAGTGTGTCAGTATTTACAGGAGGTCTTCGGGAATGTGTCAGTATTTACAGAGTGTCCCCGGGAGTGTGTCAGTATTTACAGGGGGTCCCCGGGGAGTGTGTCAGTAATTACAGGGAGTCCCCGGGGAGTGTGTCAGTATTTACAGGGGGTCCCCGGGCAGTGTGTCAGTATTTACATGGAGTCCCCGGGAGTGTGTCAGTATTTACAGGGAGTCCCCGGGAGTGTGTCAGTATTTACAGGGGGTCCCCGGGCTTGTGTCAGTATTTACAGGGGTCCCCGGGAGTGTGTCAGTCTTTACAGGGGGTCCCCGGGAGTGTGTCAGTATTTACAGGGGATCCCCGGCAGTATGTCCCTATTGACAGGGGTTCCACGTACGCGTGTCAGTAATTACAGGGGTACCCCAGGAATGTGTCAGTCTTTACCATGGGTCCCCGGGAGTGTGTCAGTATTTACAGGGGATCACCGCGAGTGTGTCTGTGTTTAAAGCGGGTCCCAGGAGTGTGTCAGTGTTTAAAGCGGGTCCCCGAGTGCGTGTCAGTATTTACAGGAGGTCCCCGGTAGCGTATCAGTAATTACAGAGTTCCCGGAAGTGGGTCAGTATTTACAGGAAGTCCCCGGGCAGTGTGTCAGTATTTACAGGGGGACCCGGGAGTGTGTCAGTATTTACAGGGGTCCCCGGGCGTGTGTCAGTGTTTTCAGGTTGTCCCCGAGAGTGTGTCAGTATTTATAGGGGATCCCCAGGAGTGTTTCAGTATTTACATGGTGTCCCCAGGAATGTGTCAGTATTTACATGGGGTCCCCGGGAGTCTGTCAGTATTTACAGGGTGTCCCCGGAGTGTGTCAGTATTTACAGGGGGTCCCTGGGAGTGTGTCTGTATTCAAACCGGGTCCCCAGGAATGTGTCAGTATTTACAGGGGGAGCTCGGGAGTGTGTCAGTATTTACGGGGGGTCCCTGGGAGTGTGTCAGTATTTACGGGGGTCCCCAGGAGTGTGTCAGTATTTACAGGGTGTCCCCGGGAGTGTGCCAGTATTTATAGGGGGTTCCCCGGGAGTTTGTCAGTATTTACAGGGGGTCCCTGGGGAGTGTGTCAGTATTTACAGGGGGTGCCCGGGTGTGTGTCATTATTTACAGGGGGTCCCCAGGAGTGTGTCAGTATTTACGGGGGTCCCCGGGAGTGTGTCAGTATTTAGAGGGGGTCGCCGGAAGTGTATCAGTATTTACAGGAGATCCCCGGGAGTGTGTCAGTATTTACAGGGGATCCCCGGAGTGTGTCAGTATTTACAGGGATTCCTTAGGAATGTGTCATTATTTACAAGATGTCCCCAGGAGTGTGTCAGTATTTTCAGGGGGTCCCCGGGAGTGTGTCAGTATGTACAGGAAGTCCCTGTGAGCGTGGCAGTGTTTATAGGGGGTCCCCGGGAGTGTGTCAGTATTTACAGGGTTCCCGGGCGTGTGTCAGTGTTTAAAGCGGGTCCCCGGGCGTGTGTCAGTGTTTAAAGTGGGTCCCCGGGATTGTGTCAGTGTTTAAAGCGGGTACGCGGGAGTGCGTCAGTATTTACAGGGAGTCCCCAGGAATGTGTCAGTATTTACATGGGGTCCCCGGGAGTCTGAGAGTCTTTACAGGAGGTCCTCGGGAGTGTGTCAATATTTACCGGTTGTCCCAGCGAGTGTGTCGGTATTTAGAGGGGATCCCTGGGTTTGTGTCAGTATTTGCAGGGTGTCCCCGGGAATGTGTCAGTATTTACAGGGGGTCCCCGGGAGTGTGTCTGTATTTAAACCGGGTCCCCAGGAATGTGTCAGTATTTACAGGGGGTCCCCATGAGTGTGTCAGTATGTGCAGAAATTCCTTGGGAGCGTGGCAGTGTTTAGAGGGGGCCCCGGGAGTGTGTCAGTATTTACAGGGGTCCCCGGGAGTGTGTCAGTATTTACAGGGGATCCCCGGGATTGTGTCCTTATTTACAGGGGTTCCACGTACGCGTGTCAGTAATTACTGGGGTACCCCAGGAATGTGTCAGTATTTACAGCGGGTCCCCGGGAGTGCATCAGTATTTACAGGGGGTCCCCGGAGTTTGTCAGTATTTACAGGGGTTCCCCAGGAGTGTGTCAGTATTTACAGGGGGTCCCCGGGAGTATGTCAGTATTTACGGGGGTCCCCGGAAGTGTGTCATTATTTACAGGGGTTCCCTGGGAGCGTGTCAGTAATTACAGGGGGTCGCCGGAAGTGTATCAGTATTTACAGGAGGTCCCCGGGAGTGTGTCAGTATTTACAGGAAGTCCCCGGGAGTGTGTCAGTATTTACAGGGGATCCCCGGGAGTGTGTCCCTATTGACAGGGGTTCCACGTACGCGTGTCAGTAATTACAGGGGTACCCCAGGAATGTGTCAGTCTTTACAAGGGGTTCCCGGAAGTGTGTCAGTATTTACAGGGGATCACCGCGAGTGTGTCAGTGTTTAAAGCGGGTCCCGGGAGTGTGTCAGTGTTTAAAGCGGGTCCCCGAGTGCGTGTCAGTATTTACAGGAGGTCCCCGGTAGTGTATCAGTAATTACAGAGTTCCCGGAAGTGGGTCAGTATTTACAGGAAGTCCCCGGGCAGTGTGTCAGTATTTACAGGGTGTCCCCGGGAGTGTGTCAGTATTTACAGGGTGTCCCCGGGAGTGTGTCAGTATTTACAGGGTGTCCCCGGGAGTGTGTCAGTATTTACAGGGGGTCCCCGGGAGTGGGTCAGTATTTACAGGAAGTCCCCGAGAGTTTGTCAGTATTTACAGGGGGTCCCCGGGAATGTGTCAGTATTTACAGGGAGTCCCCGGAAGTGTGTCAGTATTTACAGGGGGTCCCCGGGCAGTGTGTCAGTATTTACAGGGTGCCCCAGGAGTGTGTCAGTATTTACAGTGGGTCCCCGGGAGTGTGTCAATATTAACAGGGAGTCCCCGGGAGTATGTTAGTATTTACAGGGGTTCCCCGGGAGTGGGTCAGTATTTACAGGGAGTCCCCGGGAGTGTGTCAGTATTTACAGAGTGTGCCCGGACGTGTGCCAGTATTTATAGGGGGTTCCCCGGGAGTGTGTCAGTATTTACAGGGAGTCTCTGGGAGTGTGTCAGTATTTACAGGGGGTCCCCGGGGAATGTGTCAGTATTTACAGGGAGTCCCCGGGAGTGTGTCCGTATTGACAGGGGTTCCACGTACGCGTGTCAGTAATTACAGGGGTACCCCAGGAATGTGTCAGTCTTTACAAGGAGTCCCCGGGAGTGTGTCAGTATTTACAGGGGATCACCGCGAGTGTGTCAGTATTTACAGGAAGTCCATGGGAGTGTGGCAGTGTTTTTCGGGGCTCTCCGGGAGTGTGTCAGTGTTTAAAGCGGGTCCCGGGAGTGTGTCAGTGTTTAAAGCGGGTCCCCGAGTGCGTGACAGTATTTACAGGAAGTCCCCGGTAGCGTATCAGTAATTACAGAGTTCCCGGAAGTGGGTCAGTATTTACAGGAAGTCCCCGGGCAGTGTGTCAGTATTTAAAGGGTGTCCCCGGGAGTGTGTCAGTATTTACAGGGGGTCCCCGGGCAGTGTGTCAGTATTTACAGGGTGTCCCCGGGAGTGTGTCAGTATTTACAGTGGGTCCCCGGGAGTGTGTCAATATTAACAGGGAGTCCCCGGGAGTATGTTAGTATTTACAGGGGTTCCCCGGGAGTGGGTCAGTATTTACAGGGAGTCCCCGGGTGTGTGTCAGTATTTACAGGAGGTTTTCGGGAATGTGTCAATGTTTAAAGCGGGTCCCGGGAGTGTGTCAGTGTTTAAAGCGGGTCCCCGAGTGCGTGTCAGTATTTACAGGATGTCTCCGGTAGCGTATCAGTAATTACAGAGTTCCCGGAAGTGCGTCAGTATTTACAGGAAGTCCCCGGGCAGTTGTCAATATTTACCGGTTGCCCCAGCGAGTGTGTCGGTATTTAGAGGGGATCCCTGGGTTTGTGTCAGTATTTGCAGGGTGTCCCGGGAATGTGTCAGTATTTACAGGGGGTCCCCGGGAGTGTGTCTGTATTTGAACCGGGTCCCCAGGAATGTGTCAGTTTTTACAGGGGGTGCTCGGGTGTGTGTCATTATTTACAGGGGGTCCACATGAGTGTGTCAGTATGTACAGAAATTCCTTGGGAGCGTGGCAGTGTTTATAGGGGGCCCCGGGAGTGTGTCAGTATTTACAGGGGTCCCCGGGCGTGTGTCAGTATTTACAGGGAGTCCCCGGAAGTGTGTCAGTATTTACAGGGAGTCCCCGGGAGTGTGTCAGTATTTACAGGGGATCCCCGGGAGTGTGTCCTTATTTACAGGGGTTCCACGTACGCGTGTCAGTAATTACTGGGGTACCCCAGGAATGTGTCAGTATTTACAGCGGGTCCCCGGGCAGTGTGTCAGTATTTACAGGGGGTCCCCGGGAGTGTGTCAGTATTTACAGGGGCTCCCCGGGCAGTGTGTCAGTATTTACAGGGAGTCCCCTGGAGTGTGTCATTATTTACATGGAGTCCCCGGGAGTGTGTCAGTATTTACAGGGAGTCCCCGGGAGTGTGTCAGTATTTACATGGGGTCCCCGGGCGTGTGTCAGTATTTACAGGGGTCCCCGGGCGTGTGTCATTGTTTAAAGCGGGTCCCCGGGAGTGTGTCAGTGTTTAAAGCGGGTCACCGAGTGCGTGTCAGTATTTACAGGCGGTCCCCGATCGCGTATCAGTAATTACAGAGTTCCCGGAAGTGGGTCAGTATTTACAGGGTGTCCCCAGGCAGTGTGTCAGTATTTTCAGTGGATCCCCAGGAGTGTTTCAGTATTTACATGGTGTCCCCAGGAATGTGTCAGTATTTACATGGGGTCCACGGGAGTCTGTCAGTATGTACAGGGTGTCCCCGGAGTGTTTCAGTATTTATAGGGTGTCCCCGGGAGTGTGTCAGTATTTAAACCGGGTCCCCAGGAATGTGTCAGTATTTACAGGGGGTGCCCGGGTGTGTGTCAGTATTTACAGGGGGTCCCCGGGAGTGTGTCAGTGTTTACGGGGGGTCCCCGGGAGTGTGTCAGTATTTACGGGGGTCCCCAGGAGTGTGTCAGTATTTACAGAGTGTCCCCGGGAGTGTGCCAGTATTTATAGGGGGTTCCCCGGGAGTGTGTCAGTATTTACAGGGCGTCTCTGGGAGTGTGTCAGTATTTACAGGGAGTCCCTGGGAGTTTGTCAGTATTTACAGGGGGTCCCCGGGGAGTGTGTCAGTATTTACAGGGGGTGCCCGGGTGTGTGTCATTATTTACAGGGGGTCCCCAGGAGTGGGTCAGTATTTACAGGGGTTCCCTGGGAGTGTGTCAGTAATTACAGGGGGTCGCCGGAAGTGTATCAGTATTTACAGGAGGTCCCCGGGAGTGTCAATATTTACAGGGGGTCCCCAGGAGTGTGTCAGTATTTACAGGGGGTCCCCGGGAGTGTGTCAGTATTTACGGGGGTCCCCGGGAGTGTGTCAGTATTTACAGGGGGTCCCCAGGAGTGTGTCAGTATTTACAGGGGGTCCCCGGGAGTGTGTCAGTATTTACGGGGGTCCCCGGGAGTGTGTCAGTATTTACAGGAGGTCCCCGGGAGTGTCAATATTTACAGGGGGTCCCCAGGAGTGTGTCAGTATTTACAGGGGGTCCCCGGGAGTGTGTCAGTATTTACGGGGGTCCCCGTGAGTGTGTCAGTATTTACATGGGATCCCCGGAGTGTGTCAGTATTTACAGGGATTCCTCAGGAATGTGTCATTATTTACAGGATGTCCCCAGGAGTGTGTCAGTATGTACAGGAAGTCCCTGGGAGTGTGTCAGTATTTTCAGGGGGTCCCCGGGAGTGTGTCAGTATTTACAGGGGATCCCCGGAGAGTGTCAGTATTTTCAGGGGGTCCCCGGGAGTGTGTTAGTATGTATAGGAAGTCCCTGGGAGCGTGGCAGGGTTTATAGGGGGTCCCCGGGAGTGTGTCAGTATTTACAGGGTTCCCGGGCGTGTGTCTGTGTTTAAAGCGGGTCCCCGGGATTGTGTCAGTGTTTAAAGCGGGTCCCCGGGAGTGTGTCAGTTTTTAATGCGGGTACGCGGGAGTGCGTCAGTGTTTACAGAAGTTCCCCAGGAGTGTGTCAGTAATTACAGAGTTCCCGGAAGTGGGTCAGTATTTACAGGAAGTCCCCGGGAGTGTGTCAGTATATACATGAAGTCCCTGGGAGCTTGGCAGTGTTTATAGGGGCTCTCCGGGAGTGTGTCAGTGTTTAAAGCGGGTCCCCGAGTGCGTGTCAGTATTTATAGGAGGTCCCCGGTAGCGTGTCAGTAATTACAGAGTTCCCGGAAGTGGGTCAGTATTTACAGGAAGTCCCCGGGCAGTGTGTCAGTATTTACAGGGGGTCCCCGGGAGTGTGTCAGTATTTACAGGGGGTCCCCGGGAGTGTGTCAGTATTTACAGGGCGACCCGGGAGTGTGTCAGTATTTACAGGGTGTCCCCAGGCAGTGTGTCAGTATTTTCAGGGGATCCCCAGGAGTGTTTCAGTATTTACATGGAGTCCCCGGGAGTGTGTCTGTATTTAAACCGGGTCCCCAGGAATGTGTCAGTATTTACAGGGGGTGCCCGGGAGTGTGTCAGTATTTACAGGGGGTCCCCGGGAGTGTGTCAGTATTTACGGGGGGGTCCCCGGGAGTGTGTCAGTATTTACGGGGATCCCCAGGAGTGTGTCAGTATTTACAGAGTGTCCCCGGGAGTGTGCCAGTATTTATAGGGGGTTCCCCGGGAGTGTGTCAGTATTTACAGGGGATCCCCGGGAGTGTGTCCTTATTTACAGGGGTTCCACGTACGCGTGTTAGTAATTACTGGGGTACCCCAGGAATGTGTCAGTGTTTACAGCGGGTCCCCGGGAGTGCGTCAGTATTTACAAGGGGTCCCCGGAGTTTGTCCGTATTGACAGGGGTTCCCCAGGAGTGTGTCAGTATTTACAGGGGTACCCCAGGAATGTGTCAGTATTTACAGGAAGTCCCCGGGAGTGTGTCAGTATTTACAGGGGATCACCGCGAGTGTGTTAGTGTTTAAAGCAATCCCGGAGTGTGTCAGTGTTTAAAGCGGGTCCCCGAGTGCGTGTCAGTATTTACAGGAGGACCCCGGTAGCGTATCAGTAATTACAGAGTTCCCGGAAGTGTGTCAGTATTTACAGGAAGTCCCCGGGCAGTGTGTCAGTATTTACAGGGCGACCCGGGAGTGTGTCAGTATTTACAGGGTGTCCCCGGGAGTGGGTCAGTATTTACAGGGAGTCCCCGAGAGTTTGTCAGTATTTACAGGGGGTCCCCAGGAGTGTGTCAGTATTTACAGGGGATCACCGCGAGTGTGTCAGTGTTTAAAGCGGGTCCCAGAGTGTGTCAGTGTTTAAAGCGGGTCCCCGAGTGCGTGTCAGTATTTACAGGAGGACCCCGGTAGCGTATCAGTAATTACAGAGTTCCCGGAAGTGGGTCAGTATTTACAGGAAGTCCCCGGGAGTGTGTCAGTATTTACAGGGGGTCCCCGGGAGTGTGTCAGTATTTACAGGGGGTCCCCGGGAGTATGTTAGTATTTACAGGGGTTCCCCGGGAGTGGGTCAGTATTTACAGGGCGTCCCCGGGAGTGTGTCAGTATTTACAGGGGGTCCCCGGGCAGTGTGTCAGTATTTACAGTTTGTCCCCGGGAGTGTGTCAATATTAACAGGGAGTCCCCGGGAGTATGTTAGTATTTACAGGGGTTCCCCGGGAGTGGGTCAGTATTTACAGGGCGTCCCCGGGAGTGTGTCAGTATTTACAGGGGGTCCCCGGGCAGTGTGTCAGTATTTACAGGGTGCCCCGGGAGTGTGTCAGTATTTACAGTTTGTCCCCGGGAGTGTGTCAATATTAACAGGGAGTCCCCGGGAGTATGTTAGTATTTACAGGGGTTCCCCGGGAGTGGGTCAGTATTTACAGGGCGTCCCCGGGAGTGTGTCAGTATTTACAGAGTGTGCCCGGGCGTGTGCCAGTATTTATCGGGGGTTCCCCGGGAGTGTGTCAGTATTTACAGGGAGTCTCTGGGAGTGTGTCAGTATTTACAGGGGGTCCCCGGGGAGTGTGTCAGTATTTACAGGGAGTCCCCGGGAGTGTGTCCGTATTGACAGGGGTTCCACGTACGCGTGTCAGTAATTACAGGGGTACCCCAGGAATGTGTCAGTCTTTACAAGGGGTCCCCAGGAGTGTGTCAGTCTTTACAGGGGGTCCCCGGGAGTGTGTCAGTATTTACAGGGGATCACCGCGAGTGTGTCAGTATTTACAGGAAGTCCCTGGGAGTGTAGCAGTGTTTTTCGGGGCTCTCCGGGAGTGTGTCAGTGTTTAAAGCGGGTCCCGGGAGTGTGTCAGTGTTTAAAGCGGGTCCCCGAGTGCGTGTCAGTATTTACAGGAAGTCCCCGGTAGAGTATCAGTAATTACAGAGTTCCCGGAAGTGGGTCAGTATTTACAGGAAGTCCCCGGGCAGTGTGTCAGTATTTAAAGGGTGTCCCCGGGAGTGTGTCAGTATTTACAGGGGGTCCCCGGGCAGTATGTCAGTATTTACAGGAAGTCCCCGGGCAGTGTGTCAGTATTTAAAGGGTGTCCCCGGGAGTGTGTCAGTATTTACAGGGGGTCCCCGGGCAGTGTGTCAGTATTTACAGGGTGTCCCCGGGAGTATGTTAGTATTTACAGGGGTTCCCCGGGAGTGGGTCAGTATTTACAGGGGGTCCCCGGGAGTGTGTCAGTATTTACAGGGGGTCCCCGGGAGTGTGTCTGTATTTAAACCGGGTCCCCAGGAATGTGTCAGTATTTACAGGGGTTGCCCGGGAGTGTGTCAGTATTTACAGGGGGTCCCCGGGAGTGTGTCAGTGTTTACGGGGGGTCCCCGGGAGTGTGTCAGTATTTACGGGGGTCGCCAGGAGTGTGTCAGTATTTACAGAGTGTCCCCGGGAGTGTGCCAGTATTTATAGGGGGTTCCCCGGGACTGTGTCAGTATTTACAGGGAGTCTCTGGGAGTGTGTCAGTATTTACAGGGAGTCCCTGGGAGTTTGTCAGTATTTACAGGGGGTCCCCGGGAAGTGTGTCAGTATTTACAGGGGGTCCCCAGGAGTGGGTCAGTATTTACAGGGGTTCCCTGGGAGTGTATCAGTAATTACAGGGGGTCGCCGGATGTGTATCTGTATTTACAGGAGGTCCCCGGGAGTGTCAATATTTACAGGGGGTCCCCGGGAAGTGTGTCAGTATTTACACGAGATCCCCGGAGTGTGTCAGTATTTACAGGGATTCCTCAGGAATGTGTCATTATTTACAGGATGTCCCCAGGAGTGTGTCAGTATGTACAGGAAGTCCCTGGGAGTGTGTCAGTATTTTCAGGGGGTCCCCGGTAGTGTGTTAGTATGTACAGGAAGTCCCTGGGAGCGTGGCAGTGTTTATAGGGGGTCCCCGGGAGTGTGTCAGTATTTACAGGGTTCCCGGGCGTGTGTCAGTGTTTAAAGCGGGTCCCCGGGAGTGTGTCAGTGTTTAATGCGGGTACGCGGGAGTGCGTCAGTATTTACAGAAGTTCCCCAGGAGCGTGTCAGTATTTACAGGAAGTCCCCGGGAGTGTGTCAGTATTTACATGAAGTCCCCGGGAGTGTGTCAGTATATACATGAAGTCCCTGGGAGCGTGGCAGTGCTTATAGGGGCTCTCCGGGAGTGTGTCAGTGTTTAAAGCGGGTCCCGGGAGTGTGTCAGTGTTTAAAGCGGGTCCCCGAGTGCGTGTCAGTATTTACAGGAAGTCCCCGGGCAGTGTGTCAGTATTTACAGGGCGACCCGGGAGTGTGTCCATATTTACAGGGGGTCCCCGGGGAGTGTGTCAGTATTTACAGGGGGTGCCCGGGTGTGTGACATTATTTACAGGGGGTCCCCAGGAGTGGGTCAGTATTTACAGGGGTTCCCTGTGAGTGTGTCAGTAATTACAGGGGGTCGCCGGATGTGTATCAGTATTTACAGGAGGTCCCCGGGAGTGTGTCAATATTTACTGGGGGTCCCCAGGAGTGTGTCAGTATTCACAGGGGGTCCCCGGGAGTGTGTCAGTATTTACAGGGTTCCCGGGCGTGTGTCAGTGTTTAAAGCGGGTCCCCGGGATTGTGTCAGTGTTTAATGCGGGTACGCGGGAGTGCGTCAGTGTTTACAGAAGTTCCCCAGGAGCGTGTCAGTAATTACAGAGTTCCCGGAAGTGGGTCAGTATTTACAGGAAGTCCCCGGGAGTGTGTCAGTATATACATGAAGTCCCTGGGAGCGTGGCAGTGTTTATAGGGGCTCTCCGCGAGTGTGTCAGTGTTTAAAGCGGGTCCCGGGAGTGTGTCAGTGTTTAAAGCGGGTCCCCGAGTGCGTGTCAGTATTTACAGGAGGTCCCCGGGCAGTGTGTCAGTATTTACAGGGGGTCCCCGGGAGTGTGTCAATATTTACAGGGTGTCCCCGGGAGTGTGTCTGTATTTAAACCGGGTCCCCAGGAATGTGTCAGTTTTTACAGGGGGTGCTCGGGTGTGTGTCATTATTTACAGGGGGTCCCCGGGAAGTGTGTCAGTATTTTCAGGTTGTCCCCGAGGGTGTGTCAGTATTTACAGGGGGTCCCCAGGAGTGTTTCAGTATTTACAGGTTGTCCCCAGGAATGTGTCAGTATTTACAGGGAGTCCCCGGGAGTGTGTCCGTATTTACAGGGGTTCCACGTGCCCGTGTCAGTAATTACAGGGGTGCCCCAAGAATGGGTCAGTATTTACAGCGGGTCCCCGGGAGTGCGTCAGTATTTACAGGGGGTGCCAGGGGAGTGTGTCAGTATTTACAGGGGGTCCCCGGAAGTGTGTCAGTATTTACAGGGGGTCCCCGGGAGTATGTCAGTATTTACAGAGGGCCCCCGGGAGTGTGTCAGTAGTAACACGGGGGTCCCCGGGAGTATGTCAGTATTTACAGGAGATCCCCGAGAGTTTCTCAGTATAAACAGGAATTCCCCAGGAGTGTGTCAGTATTTACAGGGGGTCCCAAGAATTTGTCACTATTTACAGGGGGTCCCCGGGAGTGTGTCAGTATTTACAGGAGGTCCCTGGGAGTGTGTCAGTATTAACAGGAATTCCCCAGGAGTGTGTCTGTATTTACAGTGGGTTCCCAGGAGTGTGTCAATATTTACAGGGAGTCCCCGGGGAGTGTCTCAGTATTTACAGGGGGTCCCCGGGAGTGTGTCAGTATTTACAGAGGGTCGCCGGGATTGTGTCATTATTTACAGTGGGACCCCGGGACTATGTCAGTATTTACATGAGGTCCCCGGGAGTGTGTCAGTATTTGCAGGAGATCCCCAGGAGTCTGTCAGTATTTAAGCGCGTCCCCAGGAGTGTGTCAGTATTTACAGGAGGTGCCCAGGTGTGTGTCATTATTTACAGGGGGTCCCCAGGAATGTGTCGGTATTTACAGGGGGTCCCTGGGAGTGTGTCAGTATTGCAGCGGGTCCCCGGGGATGTGTCAGTATTTACAGGGGGTCCCCGGGAGTGTGTCAGTATTTACAGGGGGTCCCCAGGAGTGTGTCATTATTTACAGGGGCTCCCCGGGAGTGTGTCTCGATTTACAGGGGTTCCCTGGGGACGTGTCGGTATTTACAGGGGTCCCACGAATATGTCAGTCTTTACAGGAGGTCCCTGGAGTGTGTCAGTATTTACAGGAGATGCCCAAGTGTGTGTCAGTATTTACAGGGGATCCCCAGGAGTGTGTCAGTATTTAAAGGGTTCCACGGGAGTGTGTCATTATTTACAGGAGGTCCTCGGGAGTGTGTCAGTATTTACAGGGGGTCACGATAGTGTGTCTTTATTTACAGGGGTCTACGGAAGTGTGTCAGTATTTACAGGGAGTCCCTGGGAGTGTGTCAGTATTTACAGGGGGTGCCCGGGAGTGTGTCAGTATTTACAGCGGGTCCCTGGGAGTGTGTCAGTATTTACATGGGGTGCCCGGGAGTGTGTCAGTATTTACAGGGGGTCCCCGGAGTGTGTCCGTATTTACAGGAGTTCCCCGGGAGCGTGTCAGTAATTACAGGGGGTCCCCGGAAGTGTGTCAGTATTTACAAGAGGTCCCCGAGAGTGTGTCAATATTTACAGAGGGACCCCAGGAGTGTTTCAATATTTACAGGGTGCCCCCAGGAATGTGTCAGTATATACAGGGTGTCCCCAGGAATGTGTCAGTCTTTACAGGAGGTCCTCGGGAGCATGTCAATATTTACCGGTTGTCCCAGCGAGTGTGTCAGTATTTAGAGGGGGTCCCTGGGTTTGTGTCAGTATTTACAGGGTGTCCCCGGGAGTGTGTCAGTATTTACAGGGGGTCCCCACGAGTGTGTCAGTATGTGCAGGAAGTACCTGGGAACGTGGCAGTGTTTACAGGAGGTCCCCGGGAGTGTGTCAGTATTTACAGGGGGTCCCCAGGAGTGTGTCAGTATTTACAGGGGGTCCCCGGGAGTGTGTCATTATGTAGAGGGGTTCCCTGGGAGCTTGTCAGTAATTACAGGAGGTCGCCGGAAGTGTATCAGTATTTACAGGATGTCCCCGGGAGTGTGTCAGTATTTACAGGGGGTCCCCGGAAGTGTGTCAGTATGTACAGGAAGTCCCTGGGAGCGTGGCAGTGTTTATCGGGGGTCCCCGGGAGTGTGTCAGTATTTTCGGGGGTCCCCGGGAGTGTGTCATTATTTACAGGGGGTCCCCGGGAGTGTGTCAGTATTTACAGGGGGTCCCCGGGAGTGTGTTATTATTTACAGGGGTTCCCTGGGAGTGTGTCAGTATTTACAGGGGGTCCCCGGGAGTGTGTCATTATTTACAGGGGGTCCCCGGGAGTGTGTCAGTATTTAGATGGTGTCCCCGGGACTGTGTCAGTATTTACATGAGGTCCCCGGGAGTGTGTCAGTATTTACAGGAAGTCGCTGGGAGTGTGTCAGTATTACCAGGGGGTCCCCAGGAATGTGTCAAGTCTTTACAGGGAGTACCCGAGATTGTGTCAGTATTTACAGGATATCCCCGGCAGTCTGTCAGCATTTGCAGGGCTCCCCGGGAATGTTTCAGTATTTGCAGGAGATCACCAGTAGTCTGTCAGTATTTGCAGGACTCCCCGGGATTGTGTCAGTATTTGCAGGAGATTCCCGGTGGCGGGTCAGTAATTACAGGGGGTCCCCGGGAATTTGTCAGTATTTACAGGGGGTCCCCGGGAGTGTGTCAGTATTAACAGGAATTCCCAGGAGTGTGCCAGTATTTACAGGGGGTCCCCAGGAGTGTGTCAATATTTACAGGGAGTCCCCGGGGAATGTCTCAGTATTTACAGGGGGTCCCCGGGAGTGTGTCAGTATTTACAGGTAGTCCCCGGGAGTGTGTCAGTATTTACATGAGGTCCCTGGGAGTGTGTCAGTATTTACAGGGAGTCCCCGGGAGTGTGTCAGTATTTACAGGGGGTCACCGGGAGTGTGTCAGTATTTACAGGTGGTCCCCGGGGAGTGTGTCAGTATTTACAGGAGGATCCCTGGGAGTGTGTCAGTATTAACAGGGAGTCCCCGGGATTGTGTCAGTATTTACAGGGGGTCCCCGGGAGTGGGTCAGTATTTACAGGGAGTCCCCGGGAGTGTGTCAGTATTTATAGGAGGTCTTCGGGAATGTGTCAGTATTTACAGAGTGTCCCCGGGAGTGTGCCAGTATTTATAGGGGGATCCCCGGGAGTGTGTGAGTATTTACAGGGAGTCTCTGGGAGTGTGTCAGTATTTACAGGGAGTCCCTGGGAGTTTGTCAGTATTTACAGGGGGTCCCCAGGGAGTGTGTCAGTATTTACAGGGGGTCCCCGGAAGTGTGTCAGTATTTACATTAGGTCCCCGGTAGCGTATCAGTAATTACAGGGGGTCCCCGGAAGTGGGTCAGTATTTACAGGAAGTCCCCGGGCAGTGTGTCTGTATTTACAGCGCGTCCCCGGGAATGTGTCAGTATTTACAGGGAGTCCCCGGGAGTGTGTCAGTATTTACAGGGAGTCCCCGGGAGTGTGTCCGTATTTACAGGGGTTCCACGTGCGCGTGTCAGTAATTATAGGGGTGCCCCAAGAATGGGTCAGTATTTACAGCGGGTCCCCGGGAGTGCGTCAGTATTTACAGGGGGTGCCAGGGGAGTGTGCCAGTATTTACAGGGGGTCCCCGGAAGTGTGTCAGTATTTACAGGGGGTCCCCAAGAGTGTGTCAGTATTTACAGAGGGCCCCCGGGAGTGTGTCAGTAGTAACACGGGGGTCCCCGGGAGTATGTCAGTATTTACAGGAGATCCCCGAGAGTTTCTCAATATAAACAGGAATACCCCAGGAGTGTGTCAGTATTTACAGGGGGTGCCAAGAATTTGTCACTATTTACAGGGGGTCCCCGGGAGTGTGTCAGTATTTACAGGAGGTCCCTGGGAGTGTGTCAGTATTAACAAGAATTCCCCAGGAGTGTGTCAGTATTTAAGCGCGTCCCCAGGAGTGTGTCAGTATTTACAGGAGGTGCCCAGGTTTGTGTCATTATTTACAGGGGGTCCCCAGGAATGTGTCGGTATTTACAGGGGATCCCCGGGAGTGTGTCAGTATGTATAGGAAGTCCCTGGGAGTGTGGCAGTGTTTACAGGGAGTCTACGGGCGTGTGTCAGTGTTTATAGGGGCTCTCCGGGAGTGTGTCAGTGTTTAAAGCGGGTCCCCGGGGGTGTGTCAGTGTTTAAAGCGGGTCCCCGAGTGCGTGTCAGGAATTACAGAGTTCCCGGAAGTGTGTCAGTATTTACAGGAAGTCCCCAGGCAGTGTGTCAGGATTTACAGGAGGTCCCCGGGAGTGTGTCAGTATTTACAGTGGGTCCCCGGGAGTGTGTCAGTATTTACAGGGGGTCCCCGGGAGTGTGTCAGTACTCTACAGGGGGTCCCCGGGCAGTGTGTCAATATTTACAGGAGGTCCCCGTGAGTGTGTCCCCGGGAGTGTGTCAGTACTCTACAGGGGGTCCCCGGGCAGTGTGTCAATATTTACAGGAGGTCCCCGTGAGTGTGTCAGTATTTACAGGGGGTCCCCGGGCGTGTGTCAGTATTTACAAGGGGTTTCCAGGAGTTTGTCAGTATTTACAGGGAGTCCCCGGGAGTATGTCAGTATTTAGATGGTGTCCCCTGGACTGTGTCAGTATTTACAGGGTGTCCCCGGGAGTGTGCCATTATTTACAGGGGGTCCCCGGGAGTGTGTCAGTATTTACAGGATGTCCCCAGAAGTGTGTCAGTATTTACAGGAGGTCCCCGGGAGTGTATCAGTATTTACAGGAAGTCCCCGGGAGTGTGCCAGTATTTACAGGGGATCCCCAGGAGTGTGTCAGTATTTACAGCGGGACCCCGGGAGTCTGCCAGTATTTGCAGGGCTCCCCGGGAATGTGCCAGTATTTACAGGAGATTCCCGCTAGCGGGTCAGTAATTAAAGGGGGTCACCGGGAGTTTGTCAGTATTTACAGGGTGTTGCCGGGAGTGTGTCAGTATTTAAGCACGTTCCCAGGAGTGTGTCAGTATTTACAGGAGGTGCCCGGAGTGTGTCAGTATTTGCAGTGGGCCCCCGTGAGTGTGTCAGTATTTACAGAGGGTCCAAGGAATCTGTCAGTATTTACAGGGGCGTCCGCGGGGGGGTGTCAGTATTTACAGGGAGTCCCCGGGAGTGTGCCAGTATTTACAGGGGTTCCCTGGGAGTGTGTCAGTATTTACAGGGGTCCCGAGGAGTGTGTCAGTATTTACAGGGGTCCCGAGGAGTGTGTCAGTATTTACATGGGGTCACCGGGAGTGTGTCAGTAGTTACAGGGGCTTCCCGGGAATGTGTTTGTATTTACAGGGGTTCCCTGGGAGCGTGTCAGTATTTACAGGGGGTCCCACGAATACGTCAGTATTTACAGGGGGTGCCCAGATGTGTGTCATTATTCACAGGGGATACCCAGGATTGTGTCAGTATTTACAGGAGGTACCCAGGAGCGTGTCAGTAATTACAGGGGGTCCCTAGAAGTGTGTCAGTATTTACAGGGGGTCCACGGCAATGTATCTATATTCACAGGGGGTAATCCGGAGTGTGTCAGTATTTACAGGGGGTCCCCGGGAATGTGTCAGTATTTGCAGGGAGTCCCCGGGCGTGTGTCAGTATTTACAGGGGTTCCCCGGGAGTGTGTCAGTATTTACAGGGAGTCCCCGGGAGTGTGTCAGTATTTACAGGGGGCCCCCGGGAGTGTGTCAGTATTTACAGGGAGTCCCCGGGAGTGTGTCAGTATTTACAGGGGGCCCCCGGGAGTGTGTCAGTATTTACAGGGAGTCCGCGGGAGTGTGTCAGTATTTACAGGGGGTCCCCAGGAGTGTGTCAGTATTTACAGGGGGTCCCCGGGAGTATGTCAGTATTTACAGGAGGTCTCTGGGAGTGTGTCAGTATTTACAGGGGGTCCCTAGGAGTGTGTCTGTATTTATAGGGGGTCCCTGGGAGTGTGTCAATATTTACAGGGGGTCCCCGGGAGTGTGTCAGTATTTACAGGGGGTCCCCAGGAGTGTGTCAGTATTTACAGGGGGTCCCTAGGAGTGTGTCTGTATTTATAGGGGTCCCTGGGAGTGTGTCAATATTTACAGGGGGTCCCCGGGAGTATGTCAGTATTTACAGGAGGTCTCTGGGAGTGTGTCAGTATTTACAGGGGGTCCCAGGAAATGTGTCAGTATTTACAGGGGGTCCCCGGGAGTGTGTCAGTATTTACAGGGGGTCCTCGGGAGTTTTGTCAGTATTTACAGGGGGTCCCAAGGAGTGTGTTAGCACTTACAGGGGATCCCCGGGAATGTGTCAGTATTTGCAGGGAGTCCCCGGGCGTGTGTCAGTATTTACAGGGGTTCCCCGGGAGTGTGTCAGTATTTACAGGGAGTCCCCGGGAGTGTGTCAGTATTTACAGGGGGTCCCTGAGAGTGTGTCAGTATTTACAGGGAGTCCCCGGGAGTGTGTCAGTATTTACAGGGAGTCCCCGGGAGTGTGTCAGTATTTACAGGGGTTCCCCGGGAGTGTGTCAGTATTTACAGGGAGTCCCCGGGAGTGTGTCAGTATTTACAAGGGGTCCCCGGGAGTGTGTCAATATTTACAGAGAGTCCCTGGGAGTGTGTCAGTATTTACAGGGGGTTCCCAGGAGTGTGTCAGTATTTACAGGGGGTCCCCGGGATTGTGTCAGTATTTACAAGGGGTCCCCGGGAGTGTGTCAGTATTTACAGGGGGTCACCGGGAGTGTGTCAGTATTTACAGGCGGTCCCCACAAGTGTTTCAGTATTTACAGGGGGTCCCCGGAAATGTGACAGTATTTACAGGGAGTCCCTGTGAGTGTGTCAGTATTTACAGGGAGTCCCAGGGAATGTGTCAGTATTTACAGGGGGTCCTCCGGAGTGTGTCAGTATTTACAGGGGGTCCCCGGGAGTGTGTCAGTATTTACAGGGGGTTCCCGGGAGTGTGTCAGTATTTACAGGGGGACCCCGGGAGTGTGTCAGTATTTACAGGGGGTCCCCGGGAATGTGTCAATATTTACAGAACGTCCCCGGGAATGTGTTAGTATTTCGATGGTGTCCCCGGGACTGTGTCAGTATTTACAGGGGATCCAGGGCCTGTGTCAGTGTTTATAGGGGCTCCCCGGGAGTGTGTCAGTGTTTAAAGCGGGTCCCCGGGAGTGTGTCAGTCTTTAAAGCGGGTCCCCGAGTGCGTGTCAGGAATTACAGAGTTCCCGGAAGTGTGTCAGTATTTACAGGAAGTCCCCTTGGGGGTGTCAGTTTTTGAAGTGGGTCCCCGGGAGTGTGTCAGTATTTACAGGGGGTCCGCAGGACTATGTCAGTATTTACAGGGGGTCCCCGGGGGTATGTCAGTATTTACAGGGGTCCCCAGGAGTGTGTCTGTATTTACAGGGGGTCCCCGGGAGTGTGTCAGTAGGTACAGGAAGTCCCCGGGAGGGGGTAAGTTTTTAAAGGGGGTCCCCGGAAGCGTGTCAGTTTTTATATGGGGTCCCCGGGCGTGTGTCAGTATTTATAGGAGGTCCCCGGGAGTGTGACAGTATTTACAGGGGGTCCCCAGGAGTGTGTCAGAATTTACAGGGGTTCCCCGGGAGTGTGTCAGTATTTACGGGGTCCCCGGGCATGTGCCAGTACTTACAGGGTTCCCCGGTAGCGTGTCAGTATTTACAGGGGATCCCCGCGAGTGTGTCAGTATTTATTGGAGGTCCCCGGGAGTGGGTCAGTATTTACAGGAAGTTCCTGGGAGTGTGTCAGCATTTACAGGGGGTCCCCAGGAACGTGTCGCTATTTACAAGGGGTCCCCTGGTTTGTATCAGTATTTACAGGGGATCCCCGGGAGTGTGTCAGTGTGTACAGGAAGTCCCTGGGAGTGTGGCAGTGTTTACAGAGGGTCTACAGGCGTGTGTCAGTGATTATAGGGGCTCTTCGGGAGTGTGTCAGTGTTTAAAGCGCGTCCCCGGGGGTGTGTCAGTGTTTAAAGCGGGTCCCCGAGTGCGTGTCAGGAATTACAGAGTTTCCGGAAGTGTGTCAGTATTTACAGGAAGTCACCGGGCAGTGTGTCAGGATTTACAGGAGTTCCCCGGGAGTGTGTCAGTATTTACAGTGGGTCACCGGGAGTGTGTCAGTATTTACAGGGGGTTCCCGGGAGTGTGTCAGTATTTACAGGGGGTCCCCGGGAGTGTGCCAGTATTTACAGGAGGTCTTCGAGAGTGTGTCAGTATTTACAGGGTGTCCCCGGGAGTGTGCCAGTATTTACAGAAGGTCCCCAGGAGTGTGTCATTATTTACAGGGGATCCCCGGGCGTGTGTCATTATTTCCAGGGGGTCCCCGTGAGTGTGTCAGTATTAACAGGACGTCCCCGGGAGTATGTCAGTATTTAGATGGTCACCCCGGGACTGTGTCAGTATTTACATGAGGTCCCCGGGAGTGTGTCAGTATTCACAGGAAGTCTCTAGGAGTGTGTCAGTATGAACAGGGTGTCCCCGGGAGTGTGTCAATATGTACAGGAAGTCGCTGGGAGTGTGTCAGTATTTACAAGGGGTCCCCAGGAATGTGTCAGTCTTTACAGGGAGTCCCCGAGATGGTGTCAGTATTTACAGGAGATCCCTGGGAGTCTGTCAGTATTTGCAGGGCTCCCCGGGAATGTGTCAGTATTTAAAGGAGATTCCCGGTAGCGGGTCAGTAATTAAAGGGGGTCCCCGTAGTTTGTCAGTCTTTACAGGGTGTTGCCGGGAGTGTGTCAGTATTTAAGCGCGTCCCCAGGAGTGTGTCAGTATTTACAGGAGGTGCCCAGGTGTGTGTCATTATTTGCAGGGAGTCCCTGGGAGTGTGTCAGTATTTAAAGCGGGTCCCCGGGAATGTGTCAGTATTTACAGGAAGTCCCCTTGGGGGTGTCAGTTTTTGAAGTGGGTCCCCGGGAGTGTGTCAGTATTTACAGGGGGTCCGCAGGACTGTGTCAGTATTTACAGGGGGTCCCCGGGGGTGTGTCAGTACTTACAGGGGTCCCCAGCAATGTGTCTGTATTTACAGGGGGTTCCCGGGAGTGTGTCAGTATTTACAGGAGGTCCCCGGGAATGAGGCTGTATTTACAGGGGGTCCCCGGAAGTGTGTCAGTAGGTACAGGAAGTCCCCGGGAGGGGGTAAGTTTTTAAAGGGATTCCCCGGAAGCGTGTCAGTTTTTATATGGGGTCCCCGGGCGTGTGTCAGCATTTATAGGGGGTCCCCGGGAGTGTGACAGTATTTACAGGGGGTCCCCGGGAGTGTGTCAGTATTTACAGGGGGTCCCCGGGAGTGTGTCAGAATTTACAGGGGGTTCCCGTGAGTGTGTCAGTATTTACAGGGGTCCCCAGAAATGTGTCAGTATTTACAGGGTTCCCTGGTAGCGTGTCAGTATTTACAGGGGATCCCCGCGAGTGTGTCAGTATTTACTGGAGGTCCCCGGGAGTGTGTCAGTATTTACAGGAAGTTCCCGGGAGTGTGTCAGCATTTACAGGGGGTTCCCAAGAACGTGTCGCTATTTACAAGGGGTCCCCGGGTTTGTACCAGTATTTACAGGGGATACCCGGGAGTGTGTCAGTATGTCAGGAAGTCCCTGGGAGTGTGGCAGTGTTTACATGGGGTCACCGGGAGTTTGTCAGTAGTTACAGGGGTTTACCGGGAATGTGTCTGTATTTACAGGGGTTCCCACGAATACGTCAGTATTTACAGGGGGTACCCAGATGTGTGTCATTATTCACAGGGGATCCCCAGGAGTGTGTCAGTATTTACAGGAGGTACCCAGGAGCGTGTCAGTAATTACAGGGGGTCCCTAGAAGTGTGTCAGTATTTACAGGGGGTCCACGGCACTGTATCTATAGTCACAGGGGGTACTCCGGAGTGTTTCAGTATTTACAGGGGGTCCGCGGAAATGTGTCAGTATTTACAGGGGGTCCCCGGGAGTGTGTCAGTATTTGCAGGGGGTCCTTGGGAGTTTTGTCAGTATTTACAGGGGGTCCCCGGGTGTGTGTCAGTATTTACAGGGGGTCCCCGGAAATGTGTCAGTATTTACAGAGGGTCACCGGGAGTGTGTCAGTATTTACAGTGGGTCACCGGGAGTGTGTCAGTATTTACAGTGGGTCCCCGGGAGGGTGTCATTAGTTACAGGGGGTCCTCGGGAGTGTGTCAGTATTTACAGGGGGTCACCGGGAGTGTGTCAGTATTTACAGGGGGTCCCCGGGGAGTGTGTCAGTATTTACAGGAGGATCCCCGGGACTCAGTATTTACAAGGGGTCCCCGGAGTGTGTCAGTATTTACAGGTGTCCCCGGGAGGGTGTCATTAGTTACAGGGGGTCCTCGGGAGTTTTGTCAGTATTTACAGGGGGTCCCCGGGAGTGTGTCAGTATTTACAGGGGGTCCCCGGGAGTGTGTCAGTATTTACAGGGGGTCCCCGGAAATGTGTCAGTATTTACAGAGGGTCACCGGGAGTGTGTCAGTATTTACAGTGGGTCCCCGGGAGGGTGTCATTAGTTACAGGGGGTCCTCGGGAGTGTGTCAGTATTTACAGGGGGTCACCGGGAGTGTGTCAGTATTTACAGGGGGTCCCCGGGGAGTGTGTCAGTATTTACAGGAGGATCCCCGGGACTCAGTATTTACAAGGGGTCCCCGGAGTGTGTCAGTATTTACAGGGTGTCCCCGGGAGTGTGTCAGTATTTTCAGGGAGTCCCCGGGAGTGTGTCAGTATTTACAGGGAGTCCGTGGGAGAGTGTCAGTATTTACAGGGTGTCCACGGGAGTGTGTCAGTATTTACAGGGAGTCCGCGGGAGTGTGTCAGTATTTACAGGGAGTCCGCGGGAGTGTGTCAGTATTTACAGGGAGTCCCCGGGAGTGTGTCAGTATTTACAGGGAGTCCCCGGGAGTGTGTCAGTATTTACAGGGTGTCCACGGGAGTGTGTCAATATTTACAGGGTGTCCCTGGGAGTGTGTCAGTATTTAGAGGGGGTCCCCAGGAGTGTGTCAGTATTTACAGGGTGTCCTCAGGATCGTGTCTGTATTTACAGGGGGTCCTCCGGAGTGTGTCAGTATTTAGAGCGGGTCACCGGGAATGTGTCAGTATTTACAGGCGGTCCCCAGGAGTGTGTCAGTATTTACAAGGGGGCCCCGGGGGTGTGTCAGTCTTTACAGAGGTCCCAAGGAGTGTGTCTGTATTTACAGGGTGTCCCCGGGAGTGTGTCAGTATTTACAGGAGGTCCCCGGGAGTGAGTCTGTATTTACATGAAGTCGCCGGGAGTGTGTCAGTTTTTAAAGCGGGTCCCCGGAAGCGCATCACTTTATATATGGGGTCAGCGGGCGCGTGTCAGTATTTACAGGTTGTCCCCGGGAGTTTGTCAGTATTTACAGGAGGTCCCCTGGAGTGTGTCAGTATTTACAGGGGGTCCCCTGGAGTGTGTCAGTATTTACAGGGGGTCCCCGGGAGTGTGTCAGTATTTACAGGACTCCCCGGGAGTGTGTCAGTATTTCCAGGAGGTCTCCGGTAGCGTATCAGTATTTACAGGGGATCCCCGCGAGTGTGTCAGTATTTACTGGAGGTCCCCGGGAGTGAGTCTGTATTTACATGAAGTCGCCGGGAGTGTGTCAGTTTTTAAAGCGGGTCCCCGGAAGCGCATCACTTTATATATGGGGTCAGCGGGCGCGTGTCAGTATTTACAGGTTGTCCCCGGGAGTTTGTCAGTATTTACAGGAGGTCCCCGGGAGTGTGTCAGTATTTACAGGACTCCCCGGGAGTGTGTCAGTATTTACAGGGGGTCCCCTGGAGTGTGTCAGTATTTACAGGGGGTCCCCTGGAGTGTGTCAGTATTTACAGGGGGTCCCCGGGAGTGTGTCAGTATTTACAGGACTCCCCGGGAGTGTGTCAGTATTTCCAGGAGGTCTCCGGTAGCGTATCAGTATTTACAGGGGATCCCCGCGAGTGTGTCAGTATTTACTGGAGGTCCCCGGGAGTGTGTCAGTATTTACAGGAAGTTCCCGGGAGTGTGTCAGCATTTACAGGGGGTTCCCAAGAACGTGTCGCTATTTACAAGGGGTCCCCGGGTTTGTACCAGTATTTACAGGGGATACCCGGGAGTGTGTCAGTATGTCAGGAAGTCCCTGGGAGTGTGGCAGTGTTTACATGGGGTCACCGGGAGTTTGTCAGTAGTTACAGGGGTTTACCGGGAATGTGTCTGTATTTACAGGGGTTCCCACGAATACGTCAGTATTTACAGGGGGTGCCCAGATGTGTGTCATTATTCACAGGGGATCCCCAGGAGTGTGTCAGTATTTACAGGAGGTACCCAGGAGCGTGTCAGTAATTACAGGGGGTCCCTAGTAGTGTGTCAGTATTTACAGGGGGTCCACGGCACTGTATCTATAGTCACAGGGGGTACTCCGGAGTGTTTCAGTATTTACAGGGGGTCCGCGGAAATGTGTCAGTATTTACAGGGGGTCCCCGGGAGTGTGTCAGTATTTGCAGGGGGTCCTCGGGAGTTTTGTCAGTATTTACAGGGGGTCCCCGGGTGTGTGTCAGTATTTACAGGGGGTCCCCGGAAATGTGTCAGTATTTACAGAGGGTCACCGGGAGTGTGTCAGGATTTACAGTGGGTCCCCGGGAGGGTGTCATTAGTTACAGGGGGTCCTCGGGAGTTTTGTCAGTATTTACAGGGGGTCCCCGGGAGTGTGTCAGTATTTACAGGGGGTCCCCGGGAGTGTGTCAGTATTTACAGGGGGTCCCCGGAAATGTGTCAGTATTTACAGAGGGTCACCGGGAGTGTGTCAGTATTTACAGTGGGTCCCCGGGAGGGTGTCATTAGTTACAGGGGGTCCTCGGGAGTGTGTCAGTATTTACAGGGGGTCACCGGGAGTGTGTCAGTATTTACAGGTGGTCCCCGGGGAGTGTGTCAGTATTTACAGGAGGATCCCCGGGACTGTGTCAGTATTTACAAGGGGTCCCCGGAGTGTGTCAGTATTTACAGGGTGTCCCCGGGAGTGTGTCAGTATTTACAGGGAGTCCCCGGGAGTGTGTCAGTATTTACAGGGTGTCCTCAGGATCGTGTCTGTATTTACAGGGGGTCCTCCGGAGTGTGTCAGTATTTAGAGCGGGTCACCGGGAATGTGTCAGTATTTACAGGCGGTCCCCAGGAGTGTGTCAGTATTTACAAGGGGGCCCCGGGGGTGTGTCAGTCTTTACAGAGGTCCCAAGGAGTGTGTCTGTATTTACAGGGTGTCCCCGGGAGTGTGTCAGTATTTACAGGAGGTCCCCGGGAGTGAGTCTGTATTTACATGAAGTCGCCGGGAGTGTGTCAGTTTTTAAAGCGGGTCCCCGGAAGCGCATCACTTTATATATGGGGTCCCCGGGCGCGTGTCAGTATTTACAGGGTGTCCCCGGGAGTGTGTCAGTATTTACAGGAGGTCCCCGGGTGTGTGTCAGTATTTACAGGACTCCCCGGGAGTGTGTCAGTATTTACAGGGGGTCCCCTGGAGTGTGTCAGTATTTACAGGGGGTCCCCTGGAGTGTGTCAGTATTTACAGGGGGTCCCCGGGAGTGTGTCAGTATTTACAGGACTCCCCGGGAGTGTGTCAGTATTTCCAGGAGGTCTCCGGTAGCGTATCAGTATTTACAGGGGATCCCCACGAGTGTGTCAGTATTTAAAGGAAGTCCCCGGGAGTGTGTCAGTATTTACCGGAAGTCCCCGGGAGTGTGTCAGCATTTACAGGGGGTCCCCAGGAATGTGTCGCTATTTACAAGGGGTCCCCGGGTTTGTATCATTATTTACAGGGGATCCCTGGGAGTGTGTCAGTGTGTGCAGGAAGTCCCTGGGAGTGTGGCAGTGTTTATAAGGGGTCCCCGGGTGTGTGTCAGTATTTACAGGGGGTCCACGGGCGTGTGTCAGTGTTTATAGGGGCTCTCCGGGAGTGTGTCAGTATTTAAAAGAGGTCCCCGGGAATGTGTCAATATTTACAGGACGTCCCCGGGAGTGTGTCAGTATTTACATGAGGTCTCCGGGAGTATGTTAGTATTTACAGGAAGTCGCTGGGAGTGTGTCAGTATTAACTGGGTGTCCCCGGGAGTGTGTCAATATGTACAGGAATGCGCTGGGAGTGTGTCAGTATTTACAGGGGGTCCCCAGGAATGTGTCAGTATTTGCAGGGCTCCCCGGGAATGTGTCAGTATTTACAGGAGAGTCCCGGTAGCGGGTCAGTAATTAAAGGGGGTCCCCAGGAGTTTGTCAATATTTACCGGGTGTTGCCGGGAGTGTGTCAGTATTTAAGCGCGTCCCCAGGAGTGTGTCAGTATTTACAGAGGGTCCCCGGGAGTGTGTCAGTATTTACAGGGGGTCCTCAGGATCGTGTCTGTATTTACAAGGGGTCCTCCGGAGTGTGTCATTATTTAGAGGGGGTCGCCGGGAATGTATCAGTATTTACAGGGGTCCCCGGGAGTGTGTCAGTATTTACAGGGGGTCCACGGCAGTGTATCTATATTCACAGGGGGTAATCCGGTGTGTGTCAGTATTTACAGGGGGTCCCCGGAAATGTGTCAGTATTTACAGGGGGTCCCCGGGAGTGTGTCAATATTTACAGGGGGTCCTCGGGAGTTTTGTCAGTATTTACAGGGGATCACCGGGAGTGTGTCAGTATTTACAGGCGGTCCCCAGGAGTGTGTCAGTATTTACAAGGGGGCCCCGGGAGTGTGTCAGCATTTACAGGGGGTCCCCAGGAATGTGTCGCTATTTACAAGGGGTCCCCGGGTTTGTATCATTATTTACAGGGGATCCCTGGGAGTGTGCCAGTATGTGCAGGAAGTCCCTGGGAGTGTGGCAGTGTTTATAAGGGGTCCACAGGCGTGTGTCAGTGTTTATAGGGGCTCTCCGGGAGTGTGTCAGGGTTTAAAGCGGGTCCCCGGGAGTGTGTCAGTATTTACAGGAGGTCCCCGGGAATGTGTCAATATTTACAGGACGTCCCCGGGAGTGTGCCAGTATTTACAAGAGGTCTCCGGGAGTATGTTAGTATTTACAGGAAGTCGCTGGGAGTGTGTCAGTATTAACTGGGTGTGCCCGGGAGTGTGTCAATATGTACAGGAAGTCGCTGGGAGTGTGTCAGTATTTACAGGGGGTCCCCAGGAATGTGTCAGTATTTGCAAGGCTCCCCGGGAATGTGTCAGTATTTACAGGAGAGTCCCGGTAGCGGGTCAGTAATTAAAGGGGGTCCCCAGGAGTTTGTCAATATTTACCGGGTGTTGCCGGGAGTGTGTCAGTATTTAAGCGCGTCCCCAGGAGTGTGTCAGTATTTACAGAGGGTCCCCAGGAATCTGTCAGTATTTACAGGGGAGTCCGCGGGGGGGGTGTCAGTATTTACAGGGGACCCCAGGAGTGTGTCAGTATTTACAGGGGTCCCCAGGAGTGTGTCAGTATTTACAGGGGTCCCCAGGAGTGTGTCAGTATTTACAGGGGTCCCCAGGAGTGTGTCAGTATTTACAGGGGGTTCCCGGGAGTGTGTCAGTATTTACAGGAGGTCCCCGGGAGTGTGTCAGTCGTTACAGGGGCTCCCCGGGAGTGTGTCTCTATTTACAGGGGTTCCCTGGGAGTGTGTCAGTATTACAGGAGTCCCGAGGAGTGTGTCAGTATTTACAGGGGTCCCGAGGAGTGTGTCAGTATTTATATGGGGTCACCGGGAGTGTGTCAGTAGTTACACGGGCTTCCGGGAATGTGTCTGTATTTACAGGGGTTCTCTGGGAGCGTGTCAGTATTTACAGGGGGTCCCCAGGAGTGTGTCAGTATTTACAGGGGGTCCACGGCAGTGTATCTATATTCACAGGGGGTCCCAAGGAGTGTGTCAGCACTTACAGGGGATCCCCGGGAATGTGTCAGTATTTACAGGGAGTCCCCGGGCGTCTGTCAGTATTTACAGGGGTTCCCCGGGAGTGTGTCAGTATTTACAGGGGGTCCCCGGGAGTGTGTCAGTATTTTCAGGGAGTCCCCGAGAGTGTGTCAGTATTTACAGGGTGTCCCCGGGAGTGTGTCAATATTTACAGGGGGTCCCTGGGAGTGTTTCAGTATTTACAGGGGGTCCCCAGGGGTGTGTCAGTATTTACAGGGGGTCCTCAGGATAGTGCTGTATTTATAGGGGGTCCTCCGGAGTGTGTCAGTATTTACAAGGGGAACCCGGGGGAGTGTCAGTATTTACAGAGGTCCCCAGGAGTGTGTCTGTATTTACAGGGTGTCCCCGGGAGTGTGTCAATATTTACAGGAGGTCCCCGGGAGTGAGTATGTATTTACAGGGGGTCGCCGGGAGTGTGTCAGTAGGTACAGGAAGTCCCCAGGAGTGTGTCAGTTTTTAAAGGGGGTCCCCGGAAGCGTGTCAGTTTTTATATGGGGTCCCCGGGCGTGTGCCAGTATTTACAGGGGTTCCTCGGGAGTGTGTCAGTATTTTACAGGGGGTCCCCGGGAGTGTGTCAGTATTTACAGGGGATCCCCACGAGTGTGTCAGTATTTACAGGGGATCCCCGGGAGTGTGTCAGTATGTACAGGAAGTCCCTGGGAGTGTGGCAGTGTTTATAGGGGGTCCCCGGGTGTGTGTCAGCATTTACAGGGGGTCCACGGGCGTGTGTCAATGTTTATAGGGGCTCTCCGGGAGTGTGTCATTGTTTATAGCGGGTCCCCGGGAGTGTGTTTGTCGTTACAGGGAGTCCCCGAGATTGTGTCAGTATTTACAGGAGATCCCCGGGAGTCTGTCAGTATTTGCAGGGCTCCCCGGGAATGTGTCAGTATTTACAGGAGAGTCCCGGTAGTAGGTCAGTAATTAAAGGGGGTCCCCAGGAGTTTGTCAATATTTACAGGGTGTTGCCAGGAGTGTGTCAGTATTTAAGCGCGACCCCAGGATTGTGTCAGTTTTTACAGGAGGTGCCCAGGTGTGTGTCATTATTTACAGGGGGTCCCCGGAGTGTGTCAGTATTTACAGGAGTTCCTCAGGAATGTGTCAGTATTTACAAGGGGAACCCGGGGGAGTGTCAGTATTTACAGAGGTCCCCAGGAGTGTGTCTGTATTTACAGGGTGTCCCCGGGAGTGTGTCAATATTTACAGGAGGTCCCCGGGAGTGAGTATGTATTTACAGGGGGTCGCCGGGAGTGTGTCAGTAGGTACAGGAAGTCCCCAGGAGTGTGTCAGTTTTTAAAGGGGGTCCCCGGAAGCGTGTCAGTTTTTATATGGGGTCCCCGGGCGTGTGCCAGTATTTACAGGGGTTCCTCGGGAGTGTGTCAGTATTTTACAGGGGGTCCCCGGGAGTGTGTCAGTATTTACAGGGGATCCCCACGAGTGTGTCAGTATTTACAGGGGATCCCCGGGAGTGTGTCAGTATGTACAGGAAGTCCCTGGGAGTGTGGCAGTGTTTATAGGGGGTCCCCGGGTGTGTGTCAGCATTTACAGGGGGTCCACGGGCGTGTGTCAATGTTTATAGGGGCTCTCCGGGAGTGTGTCATTGTTTATAGCGGGTCCCCGGGAGTGTGTTTGTCGTTACAGGGAGTCCCCGAGATTGTGTCAGTATTTACAGGAGATCCCCGGGAGTCTGTCAGTATTTGCAGGGCTCCCCGGGAATGTGTCAGTATTTACAGGAGAGTCCCGGTAGTAGGTCAGTAATTAAAGGGGGTCCCCAGGAGTTTGTCAATATTTACAGGGTGTTGCCAGGAGTGTGTCAGTATTTAAGCGCGACCCCAGGATTGTGTCAGTTTTTACAGGAGGTGCCCAGGTGTGTGTCATTATTTACAGGGGGTCCCCGGAGTGTGTCAGTATTTACAGGAGTTCCTCAGGAATGTGTCAGTATTTACAGGGGTCCACGGGGGTGTGTCTGTATTTGCAGGGATACCAGGCGGGGCTGTCAGTATTTACAGGAGTAGGCCTGGAGTGTGTCAGTATTTACAGGAGATCCCCGGGAGTGTGTCAGTATTTGTAAGGCTCCCCGGGAGTGTGTCATTATTTACAGGGGGTTCCCGGGAGTGTGTCAGTATTTACAGGGTGTCCCCGGGAGTGTGTCAGTATTTACAGGGCTGCCCGGGAGTGTGTCAGTATTTACAGGAGGTCCCCGGTAGTGCATCAGGATTTACAGGGGATCCCCACGAGTGTGTCAGTATTAACTGGGTGTCCCTGGGAGTGTGTCAATATGTACAGGAAGTCGCTGGGAGTGTGTCAGTATTTGCAGGGCTCCCCGGGAATGTGTCAGTATTTACAGGAGATCCCCGGGAGTGTGTCAGTATTTGCAGGGCTCCCTGGGAATGTGTCAGTCTTTACAGGAGAGTCCCGGTAGCGGGTCAGTAATTAAAGGGGGTCCCCAGGAGCTTGTCAATATTTACCGGGTGTTGCCGGGAGTTTGTCAGTATTTAAGCGCGTCCCCAGGAGTGTGTCAGTATTTACAGGAGGTGCCCAGGTGTGTGTCATTATTTGCAGTGGGCCCCCGTGAGTGTGTCAGTATTTAAAGAGGGTCCCCAGGAATCTGTCAGTATTTACAGGGGGGTCCGCGGGGGAGGTGTCAGTATTTACAGGGGGTCCTCAGGAGTGTGTCAGTATTTACAGGGGGTTCCCGGGAGTGTGTCAGTATTTACAGGGGGTCCCCGGTAGTGTGTCAGTAGTTACAGGGGCTCTCCGGGAATGTGTCTCTATTTTCAGGGATTCCCTGGGAGTGTGTCAGTATTTACAGGGGTCCCGAGGAGTGTGTCAGTATTTACATGGGGTCACCGGGAGTGTGTCAGTAGTTACAGGGGCTTCCGGGAATGTGTCTGTATTTACAGGGGTTCTCTGGGAGCGTGTCAGTATTTACAGGGGGTCCCACGAATACGTCAGTATTTACAGGGGGTGCCCAGATGTGTGTCATTATTCACAGGGGATACCCAGGAGCGTGTCAGTAATTACAGGGGGTCCCTAGAAGTGTGTCAGTATTTACAGGGGGTCCACGGCAGTGTATCTATATTCACAGGGGGTCCCAAGGAGTGTGTTAGCACTTACAGGGGATCGCCGGGAATGTGTCAGTATTTACAGGGAGTCCCCGGGCGTGTGTCAGTATTTACAGGGGTTCCCCGGGAGTGTGTCAGTATTTATAGGGTGTCCCCGGGAGTGTGTCAGTATTTACAGGGGGTCCCCGGGAGTGTGTCAGTATTTTCAGGGAGTCCCCGGGAGTGTGTCAGTATTTACAGGGTGTCCCCGGGAGTGTGTCAATATTTACAGGGGGTCCCTGGGAGTGTGTCAGTATTTACAGGGGGTCCCCAGGGGTGTGTCAGTATTTACAGGGGGTAATCAGGATAGTGTCTGTATTTACAGGGGGTCCTCCGGAGTGTGTCAGTATTTACAAGGGGCCCCGGGGGGTGTGTCAGTATTTACAGGGGTTCCCCGGGAGTGTGTCAGTATTTACAGGGGTTCCCCGGGAGTGTGTCAGTATTTACAGGGAGTCCCGGGAAGTGTGTCAGTATTTACAGGGGGTCCCCGGGAGTGTGTCAGTATTTTCAGGGAGTCCCCGGGAGTGTGTCAGTATTTACAGTGTGTCCCCGGGCGTGTGTCAATATTTACAGGGGGTCCCTGGGAGTGTGTCAGTATTTACAGGGGGTCCCCAGGGGTGTGTCAGTATTAACAGGGGGTCCTCAGGATAGTGTCTGTATTTACAGGGGGTCCTCCGGAGTGTGTCAGTATTTACAAGGGGTTCCCCGGGAGTGTGTCAGTATTTACAGGGGGTCCCCGGGAGTGTGTCAGTATTTACAGGGGTTCCCGGGAGTGTGTCAGTATTTACAGGGGTCCACGGGAGTGTGTCAGTATTTACAGGTGGTCCCCGGGAGTGTGTCAGTATTTACAGGGGGTCCCCGGGAGTATGTCAGTATTTACAGGGGTCCCCTGGCGTGTGTCAGTATTTACAGGGCTCCCCGGGAGTGTGTCAGTATTGACAGGAGGTCCCCAGTAGCGTATCAGTATTTACAGGGGATCCCCACGAGTGTGTCAGTATTTACAGGGGATCCCCGGGAGTGTGTCAGTATGTACAGGAAGTCTCTGGGAGTGTGGCAGTGTTTATAGGGGGTCCCCGGGTGTGTGTCAGCATTTACAGGGGGTCCACGGGCGTGTGTCAATGTTTATAGGGGCTCTCCGGGAGTGTGTCATTGTTTATAGCGGGTCCCCGGGAGTGTGTCAGTCTTTACAGGGAGTCCCCGAGATTGTGTCAGTATTTACAGGAGATCCCCGGGAGCCTGTCAGTATTTGCAGGGCTCCCCGGGAATGTGTCAGTATTTACAAGAGAGTCCCGGTAGCAGGTCAGTAATTAAAGGGGGTCCCCAGGAGTTTGTCAATATTTACAGGGTGTTGCCAGGAGTGTGTCAGTATTTACAGGAGGTGCCCAGGTGTGTGTCATTATTTACAGGGGGTCCCCGGAGTGTGTCAGTATTTACAGGAGTTCCTCAGGAATGTGTCAGTATTTACAGGGGTCCACGTGAGTGTGTCATTATTTACAGGGAGTTCCCGGGAGTGTGTCAGTATTTACAGGGAGTCCCCGGGAGTGTGTCAGTATTTACAGGGTGTCCCCGGGAGTGTGTCAGTATTTACAGGGTGTCCCCGGGCGTGTGTCATTATTTCCAGGAGTTCCCAGGGAGTGTGTCAGTATTTGCAGGTCTCCCCGGGAATGTGTCAGTATTTACAGGAGATTCCTGGTAGCGGGTCAGTAGTTAAAGGGGGTCCCCGGGAGTTTGTCAGTATTTACAGGGTGTTGCCGGGTGTTTGTCAGTATTTAAGTGCGTCCCCAGGAGTGTGTCAGTATTTAAAGGAGGTGCCCAGGTGTGTGTCATTATTTGCAGTGGACCCCCGTGAGTGTGTCAGTAATTACAGAGGGTCCCCAGGAATCTGTCAGTATTTACAGGGGCTTCCCGGGTGTGTGTCTGTATTTACAGGGGTTCCCTGGGAGCGTGTCAGTATTTACAGGGGGTCCCACGAATACGTCAGTATTTACAGGGGGTGCCCGGCAGTGTATCTATATTCACAGGGGGTCCCTGGCAGTGTGTCAGTATTTACAGGGGGTCCCCGGAAATGTGTCAGTATTTACAGGGGGTCCCCGGGAGTGTGTCAGTATTTACAGGGGGTCCCCGGGAGTGTGTCAGTAATCACAGGGGGTCCCTGGGAGTGTGTCAGTATTTACAGGGGGTCCCCGGAAATGTGTCAGTATTTACAGGGGGTCCCCGGGAGTGTGTCAGTATTTACAGGGGGTCCCCGGGAGTGTGTCAGTATTTACAGGGGGTCCCCGGAAATGTGTCAGTATTTACAGAGGTCCCCAGGAGTGTGTCTGTATTTACAGGGTGTCCCCGGGAGTGTGTCAGTAGGTTCAGGAAGTCCCCGGGAGTGTGTCAGTTTTTAAAGGGGGTCCCCGGAAGCGTGTCAGTTTTTATATGGGGTCCCCGGGCGTGTGCCAGTATTTACAGGGGCTCCCCGGAAATGTGTCAGTATTTACAGGGGGTCCCCGGGAGTGTGTCAGTATTTACAGGGGGTCCCCAGGAGTGTGTCAGTATTTACAGGGGGTCCCTGGGAGTGTGTCAGTAGTTACAGGGGCTTCCGGGAATGTGTCTGTATTTAAAGGGGTTCTCTGGGAGCGTGTCAGTATTTACAGGGGGTCCCCGGGAGTTTGTCAGTAGTTACAGGGGCTCGCCGGGTGTGTGTCTCTATTTACAGGGGTTCCCTGGAAGTGTGTCAGTATTTACAGGGGTCCCGAGGAATGTGTCAGTATTTACAGGGGTCCCGAGGAGTGTGTCAGTATTTACATGGGGTCACCGGGAGTGTGTCAGTAGTTACAGGGGCTTCCCGGGAATGTGTCTGTATTTACAGGGGTTCCCTGGGAGCGTGTCAGTATTTACAGAGGGTCCCACGAATACGTCAGTATTTACGGGGGGTGCCCGGCAGTGTATCTATATTCACAGGGGGTCCCTGGCAGTGTGTCAGTATTTACAGGGGGTCCCCGGAAATGTGTCAGTATTTACAGGGGGTCCCCGGGAGTGTGTCAGTATTTACAGAGGGTCCCCGGGAGTGTGTCAGTATTTACAGGGGGTCCCTGGGAGTGTGTCAGTATTTACAGGGGGTCCCTGGGAGTGTGTCAGTATTTACAGGGGGTCCCCGGGAGTGTGTCAGTATTTACAGGGGGTCCCCGGAAATGTGTCAGTATTTACAGAGGTCCCCAGGAGTGTGTCTGTATTTACAGGGTGTCCCCGGGAGTGTGTCAATATTTACAGGACGTCCCCGGGAGTGAGTATGTATTTACAAAGGGTCGCCGGGAGTGTGTCAGTAGGTATAGGAAGTCCCCGGGAGTGTGTCAGTTTTTAAAGGGGGTCCCCGGAAGCGTGTCAGTTTTTATATGGGGTCCCCGGGCATGTGCCAGTATTTACAGGGGGTCCCGGAAATGTGTCAGTATTTACAGGGGGTCCCCAGGAGTGTGTCAGTATTTACAGGGGTCCCGAGGAGTGTGTCAGTATTTACAGGGGTCCCGAGGAGTGTGTCAGTATTTACATGGGGTCACCGGGAGTGTGTCAGTAGTTACAGGGGCTTCTGGGAATGTGTCTGTATTTACAGGGGTTCTCTGGGAGCGTGTCAGTATTTACAGGGGGTCCCACGAATACGTCAGTATTTACAGGGGGTGCCCAGATGTGTGTCATTATTCACAGGGGATACCCAGGAGCATGTCAGTAATTACAGGGGGTCCCTTGAAGTGTGTCAGTATTTACAGGGGGTCCACGGCAGTGTATCTATATTCACAGGGGATCCCAAGGTGTGTGTCAGCACTTACAGGGGATCCCCGGGAATGTGTCAGTATTTACAGGGAGTCCCCGGGCGTGTGTCAGTATTTACAGGGGTTCCCCGGGAGTGTGTCAGTATTTACAGGGAATCCCCGGGAGTGTGTCAGTATTTACAGGGGGTCCCCGGGAGTGTGTCAGTATTTTCAGGGAGTCCCCGGGAGTGTGTCAGTATTTAAAGGGTGTCCCCGGGAGTGTGTCAATATTTACAGGGGGTCCCTGGGAGTGTGTCAGTATTTACAGGGGGTCCCCAGGGGTGTGTCAGTATTTACAGGGGGTCCTCAGGATAGTGTCTGTATTTACAGGGGGTCCTCCGGAGTGTGTCAGTATTTACAAGGGGGCCCCGGGGGTGTGTCATTATTGACAGGGGTTCCCCGGGAGTGTGTCAGTATTTACAGGGGTTCCCCAGGAGTGTGTCAGTATTTACAGGGAGTCCCCGGGAGTGTGTCAGTATTTACAGGGGGTCCCCGGGAGTGTGTCAGTATTTACAGGGCGTCCCCGAAAATGTGTCAGTATTTACAGAGGGTCACCGGGAGTGTGTCAGTATTTACAGTGGGTCCCCGGGAGGGTGTCAGTATTTACAGGGGGTCCCCAGGGGTGTGTCAGTATTTACAGGGGGTCCTCAGGAATGTGTCAGTATTTGCAGGGCTCCCCGGGAATGTGTCAGTATTTACAGGAGAGTCCCGGTAGCGGGTCAGTAATTAAAGGGGGTCCCCAGGAGTTTGTCAATATTTACCGGGTGTTGCCGGGAGTGTGTCAGTATTTAAGCGCGTCCCCAGGAGTGTGTCAGTATTTACAGAGGGTCCCCGGGAGTGTGTCAGTATTTACAGGGGGTCCTCAGGATCGTGTCTGTATTTACAGGGGGTCCTCCGGAGTGTGTCATTATTTAGAGGGGGTCGCCGGGAATGTATCAGTATTTACAGGGGTCCCCGGGAGTGTGTCAGTATTTACAGGGGGTCCACGGCAGTGTATCTATATTCACAGGGGGTAATCCGGTGTGTGTCAGTATTTACAGGGGGTCCTCGGGAGTTTTGTCAGTATTTACAAGGGATCACCGGGAGTGTGTCAGTAGTTACAGGGGCTTCCCGGGTGTGTGTCTGTATTTACAGGGGTTCCCTGGGAGCGTGTCAGTATTTACAGGGGGTCCCACGAATACGTCAGTATTTACAGGGGGTGCCCGGCAGTGTATCTATATTCACAGGGGGTCCCTGGCAGTGTGTCAGTATTTACAGGGGGTCCCCGGAAATGTGTCAGTATTTACAGGGGGTCCCCGGGAGTGTGTCAGTATTTACAGGGGGTCCCCGGGAGTGTGTCAGTAATCACAGGGGGTCCCTGGGAGTGTGTCAGTATTTACAGGGGGTCCCCGGAAATGTGTCAGTATTTACAGGGGGTCCCCGGGAGTGTGTCAGTATTTACAGGGGGTCCCCGGGAGTGTGTCAGTATTTACAGGGGGTCCCCGGAAATGTGTCAGTATTTACAGAGGTCCCCAGGAGTGTGTCTGTATTTACAGGGTGTCCCCGGGAGTGTGTCAGTAGGTACAGGAAGTCCCCGGGAGTGTGTCAGTTTTTAAAGGGGGTCCCCGGAAGCGTGTCAGTTTTTATATGGGGTCCCCGGGAGTGTGCCAGTATTTACAGGGGCTCCCCGGAAATGTGTCAGTATTTACAGGGGGTCCCCGGGAGTGTGTCAGTATTTACAGGGGGTCCCCAGGAGTGTGTCAGTATTTACAGGGGGTCCCTGGGAGTGTGTCAGTAGTTACAGGGGCTTCCGGGAATGTGTCTGTATTTAAAGGGGTTCTCTGGGAGCGTGTCAGTATTTACAGGGGGTCCCCGGGAGTTTGTCAGTAGTTACAGGGGCTCGCTGGGTGTGTGTCTCTATTTACAGGGGTTCCCTGGAAGTGTGTCAGTATTTACAGGGGTCCCGAGGAGTGTGTCAGTATTTACAGGGGTCCCGAGGAGTGTGTCAGTATTTACATGGGGTCACCGGGAGTGTGTTAGTAGTTACAGGGGCTTCCCGGGAATGTGTCTGTATTTACAGGGGTTCCCTGCGAGCGTGTCAGTATTTACAGAGGGTCCCACGAATACGTCAGTATTTACAGGGGGTGCCCGGCAGTGTATCTATATTCACAGGGGGTCCCTGGCAGTGTGTCAGTATTTACAGGGGGTCCCCGGAAATGTGTCAGTATTTACAGGGGGTCCCCGGGAGTGTGTCAGTATTTACAGAGGGTCCCCGGGAGTGTGTCAGTATTTACAGGGGGTCCCTGGGAGTGTGTCAGTATTTACAGGGGGTCCCCGGAAATGTGTCAGTATTTACAGGGGGTCCCTGGGAGTGTGTCAGTATTTACAGGGGGTCCCCGGGAGTGTGTCAGTATTTACAGGGGGTCCCCGGAAATGTGTCAGTATTTACAGAGGTCCCCAGGAGTGTGTCTGTATTTACAGGGTGTCCCCGGGAGTGTGTCAATATTTACAGGACGTCCCCGGGAGTGAGTATGTATTTACAAAGGGTCGCCGGGAGTGTGTCAGTAGGTACAGGAAGTCCCCGGGAGTGTGTCAGTTTTTAAAGGGGGTCCCCGGAAGCGTGTCAGTTTTTATATGGGGTCCCCGGGCGTGTGCCAGTATTTACAGGGGGTCCCGGAAATGTGTCAGTATTTACAGGGGGTCCCCGGGAGTGTGTTAGTATTTACAGGGGGTCCCCAGGAGTGTGTCAGTATTTACAGGGGGTCCCTGGGAGTGTGTCAGTAGTTACAGGGGCTTCCGGGAATGTGTCTGTATTTACAGGGGTTCTCTGGGAGCGTGTCAGTATTTACAGGGGGTCCCCACGAGTGTGTCAGTATTTACAGGGGATCCCCAGGAGTGTGTCAGTATGTACAGGAAGTTCCTGGGAGTGTGGCAGTGTTTATAGGGGGTCCCCGGGTGTGTGTCAGCATTTACAGGGGGTCCACGGGCGTGTGTCAATGTTTATAGGGGCTCTCCGGGAGTGTGTCATTGTTTATAGCGGGTCCCCGGGAGTGTGTCAGTCTTTACAGGGAGTCCCCGAGATTGTGTCAGTATTTACAGGAGATCCCCGGGAGCCTGTCAGTATTTGCAGGGCTCCCCGGGAATGTGTCAGTATTTACAAGAGAGTCCCGGTAGCAGGTCAGTAATTAAAGGGGGTCCCCAGGAGTTTGTCAATATTTACAGGGTGTTGCCAGGAGTGTGTCAGTATTTACAGGAGGTGCCCAGGTGTGTTTCATTATTTACAGGGGGTCCCCGGAGTGTGTCAGTATTTACAGGAGTTCCTCAGGAATGTGTCAGTATTTACAGGGGTCCACGTGAGTGTGTCATTATTTACAGGGGGTTCCCGGGAGTGTGTCAGTATTTACAGGGAGTCCCCGGGAGTGTGTCAGTATTTACAGGGTGTCCCCGGGAGTGTGTCAGTATTTACAGGGTGTCCCCGGGAGTGTATCAGTATTTACAGGGTGTCCCCGGGAGTGTGTCAGTATTTACAGGGTGTCCCCGGTAGTGCATCAGTATTTACATGGGATCCCCACGAGTGTGTCAGTATTAACTGGGTGTCCCGGGGAGTGTGTCAATATGTACAGGAAGTCGCTGGGAGTGTGTCAGTATTTGCAGGGCTCCCCGGGAATGTGTCAGTATTTACAGGAGATCTCCGGGAGTGTGTCAGTATTTGCAGGGCTCCCCGGGAATGTGTCAGTCTTTACAGGAGAGTCCCGGTAGCGGGTCAGTAATTAAAGGGGGTCCCCAGGAGTTTGTCAATATTTACCGGATGTTGCCGGGAGTGTGTCAGTATTTAAGCGCGTCCCCAGGAGTGTGTCAGTATTTACAGGAGGTGCCCAGGTGTGTGTCATTATTTGCAGTGGGCCCCCGTGAGTGTGTCAGTATTTAAAGAGGGTCCCCAGGAATCTGTCAGTATTTACAGGGGGGTCCGCGGGGGAGTGTCAGTATTTACAGGGGGTCCTCAGGAGTGTGTCAGTATTTACAGGGGGTTCCCGGGAGTGTGTCAGTATTTACAGGGGGTCCCCGGTAGTGTGTCAGTAGTGACAGGGGCTCTCCGGGAGTGTGTCTTTATTTACAGGGATTCCCTGGGAGTGTGTCAGTATTTACAGGGGTCCCGAGGAGTGTGTCAGTATTTACAGGGGTCCCGAGGAGTGTGTCAGTATTTACAGGGGTCCCGAGGAGTGTGTCAGTATTTACATGGGGTCACCGGGAGTGTGTCAGTAGTTACAGGGGCTTCCGGGAATGTGTCTGTATTTACAGGGGTTCTCTGGGAGCGTGTCAGTATTTACAGGGGGTCCCACGAATACGTCAGTATTTACAGGGGGTGCCCAGATGTGTGTCATTATTCACAGGGGATACCCAGGAGCATGTCAGTAATTACAGGGGGTCCCTTGAAGTGTGTCAGTATTTACAGGGGGTCCACGGCAGTGTATCTATATTCACAGGGGATCCCAAGGAGTGTGTCAGCACTTACAGGGGATCCCCGGGAATGTGTCAGTATTTACAGGGTGTCCCCGGGCGTGTGTCAGTATTTACAGGGGTTCCCCGGGAGTGTGTCAGTATTTACAGGGAATCCCCGGGAGTGTGTCAGTATTTACAGGGGGTCCCCGGGAGTGTGTCAGTATTTTCAGGGAGTCCCCGGGAGTGTGTCAGTATTTAAAGGGTGTCCCCGGGAGTGTGTCAATATTTACAGGGGGTCCCTGGGAGTGTGTCAGTATTTACAGGGGGTCCCCAGGGGTGTGTCAGTATTTACAGGGGGTCCTCAGGATAGTGTCTGTATTTACAGGGGGTCCTCCGGAGTGTGTCAGTATTTACAAGGGGGCCCCGGGGGTGTGTCAGTATTGACAGGGGTTCCCCGGGAGTGTGTCAGTATTTACAGGGGTTCCCCGGGAGTGTGTCAGTATTTACAGGGAGTCCCCGGGAGTGTGTCAGTATTTACAGGGGGTCCCCGGGAGTGTGTCAGTATTAACAGGGCGTCCCCGGAAATGTGTCAGTATTTACAGAGGGTCACCGGGAGTGTGTCAGTATTTACAGTGGGTCCCCGGGTGGGTGTCATTAGTTACAGGGGGTCCTCGGGAGTTTTGTCAGTATTTACAGGAAGTCCCTGGGAGTGTGGCAGTGTTTATAAGGGGTCCCCGGGTGTGTGTCAGTATTTACAGGGGGTCCACGGGCGTGTGTCAGTGTTTATAGGGGCTCTCCTGGAGTGTGTCAGTATTTAAAAGAGGTCCCCGGGAATGTGTCAATATTTACAGGACGTCCCCGGGAGTGTGTCAGTATTTACATGAGGTCTCCGGGAGTATGTTAGTATTTACAGGAAGTCGCTGGGAGTGTGTCAGTATTAACTGGGTGTCCCCGGGAGTGTGTCAATATGTACAGGAATGCGCTGGGAGTGTGTCAGTATTTACAGGGAGTCCCCGGGCGTGTGTCAGTATTTACAGGGGTTCCCCGGGAGTGTGTCAGTATTTACAGGGAATTCCCGGGAGTGTGTCAGTATTTACAGGGGGTCCCCGGGAGTGTGTCAGTATTTTCAGGGAGTCCCCGGGAGTGTGTCAGTATTTAAAGGGTGTCCCCGGGAGTGTGTCAATATTTACAGGGGGTCCCTGGGAGTGTGTCAGTATTTACAGGGGGTCCCCAGGGGTGTGTCAGTATTTACAGGGGGTCCTCAGGATAGTGTCTGTATTTACAGGGGGTCCTCCGGAGTGTGTCAGTATTTACAAGGGGGCCCCGGGGGTGTGTCAGTATTGACAGGGGTTCCCCGGGAGTGTGTCAGTATTTACAGGGGTTCCCCGGGAGTGTGTCAGTATTTACAGGGAGTCCCCGGGAGTGTGTCAGTATTTACAGGGGGTCCCCGGGAGTGTGTCAGTATTTACAGGGCGTCCCCGGAAATGTGTCAGTATTTACAGAGGGTCACCGGGAGTGTGTCAGTATTTACAGTGGGTCCCCGGGAGGGTGTCATTAGTTACAGGGGGTCCTCGGGAGTTTTGTCAGTATTTACAGGAAGTCCCTGGGAGTGTGGCAGTGTTTATAAGGGGTCCCCGGGTGTGTGTCAGTATTTACAGGGGGTCCACGGGCGTGTGTCAGTGTTTATAGGGGCTCTCCGGGAGTGTGTCAGTATTTAAAAGAGGTCCCCGGGAATGTGTCAATATTTACAGGACGTCCCCGGGAGTGTGTCAGTATTTACAGGGGGTCTCCGGGAGTATGTTAGTATTTACAGGAAGTCGCTGGGAGTGTGTCAGTATTAACTGGGTGTCCCCGGGAGTGTGTCAATATGTACAGGAATGCGCTGGGAGTGTGTCAGTATTTACAGGGGGTCCCCAGGAATGTGTCAGTATTTGCAGGGCTCCCCGGGAATGTGTCAGTATTTACAGGAGAGTCCCGGTAGCGGGTCAGTAATTAAAGGGGGTCCCCAGGAGTTTGTCAATATTTACCGGGTGTTGCCGGGAGTGTGTCAGTATTTAAGCGCGTCCCCAGGAGTGTGTCAGTATTTACAGAGGGTCCCCGGGAGTGTGTCAGTATTTACAGGGGGTCCTCAGGATCGTGTCTGTATTTACAGGGGGTCCTCCGGAGTGTGTCATTATTTAGAGGGGGTCGCCGGGAATGTATCAGTATTTACAGGGGTCCCCGGGAGTGTGTCAGTATTTACAGGGGGTCCACGGCAGTGTATCTATATTCACAGGGGGTAATCCGGTGTGTGTCAGTATTTACAGGGGGTCCTCGGGAGTTTTGTCAGTTTTTACAGGGGATCACCGGGAGTGTGTCAGTAGTTACAGGGGCTTCCCGGGTGTGTGTCTGTATTTACAGGGGTTCCCTGGGAGCGTGTCAGTATTTACAGGGGGTCCCACGAATACGTCAGTATTTACAGGGGGTGCCCGGCAGTGTATCTATATTCACAGGGGGTCCCTGGCAGTGTGTCAGTATTTACAGGGGGTCCCCGGAAATGTGTCAGTATTTACAGGGGGTCCCCGGGAGTGTGTCAGTATTTACAGGGGGTCCCCGGGAGTGTGTCAGTAATCACAGGGGGTCCCTGGGAGTGTGTCAGTATTTACAGGGGGTCCCCGGAAATGTGTCAGTATTTACAGGGGGTCCCCGGGAGTGTGTCAGTATTTACAGGGGGTCCCCGGGAGTGTGTCAGTATTTACAGAGGTCCCCAGGAGTGTGTCTGTATTTACAGGGTGTCCCCGGGAGTGTGTCAGTAGGTACAGGAAGTCCCCGGGAGTGTGTCAGTTTTTAAAGGGGGTCCCCGGAAGCGTGTCAGTTTTTATATGGGGTCCCCGGGCGTGTGCCAGTATTTACAGGGGCTCCCCGGAAATGTGTCAGTATTTACAGGGGGTCCCCGGGAGTGTGTCAGTATTTACAGGGGGTCCCCAGGAGTGTGTCAGTATTTACAGGGGGTCCCTGGGAGTGTGTCAGTAGTTACAGGGGCTTCCGGGAATGTGTCTGTATTTAAAGGGGTTCTCTGGGAGCGTGTCAGTATTTACAGGGGGTCCCCGGGAGTTTGTCAGTAGTTACAGGGGCTCGCCGGGTGTGTGTCTCTATTTACAGGGGTTCCCTGGAAGTGTGTCAGTATTTACAGGGGTCCCGAGGAGTGTGTCAGTATTTACAGGGGTCCCGAGGAGTGTGTCAGTATTTACATGGGGTCACCGGGAGTGTGTCAGTAGTTACAGGGGCTTCCCGGGAATGTGTCTGTATTTACAGGGGTTCCCTGGGAGCGTGTCAGTATTTACAGAGGGTCCCACGAATACGTCAGTATTTACAGGGGGTGCCCGGCAGTGTATCTATATTCACAGGGGGTCCCTGGCAGTGTGTCAGTATTTACAGGGGGTCCCCGGAAATGTGTCAGTATTTACAGGGGGTCCCCGGGAGTGTGTCAGTATTTACAGAGGGTCCCCGGGAGTGTGTCAGTATTTACAGGGGGTCCCTGGGAGTGTGTCAGTATTTACAGGGGGTCCCCGGGAGTGTGTCAGTATTTACAGGGGTTCCCCGGGAGTGTGTCAGTATTTACAGGGAGTCCCCGGGAGTGTGTCAGTATTTACAGGGGTTCCCTGGAAGTGTGTCAGTATTTACAGGGGTCCCGAGGAGTGTGTCAGTATTTACAGGGGTCCCGAGGAGTGTGTCAGTATTTACATGGGGTCACCGGGAGTGTGTCAGTAGTTACAGGGGCTTCCCGGGAATGTGTCTGTATTTACAGGGGTTCCCTGGGAGCGTGTTTGTATTTACAGAGGGTCCCACGAATACGTCAGTATTTACAGGGGGTGCCCGGCAGTGTATCTATATTCACAGGGGGTCCCTGGCAGTGTGTCAGTATTTACAGGGGGTCCCCGGAAATGTGTCAGTATTTACAGGGGGTCCCCGGGAGTGTGTCAGTATTTACAGAGGGTCCCCGGGAGTGTGTCAGTATTTACAGGGGGTCCCTGGGAGTGTGTCAGTATTTACAAGGGGTCCCCGGAAATGTGTCAGTATTTACAGGGGGTCCCTGGGAGTGTGTCAGTATTTACAGGGGGTCCCCGGGGGTGTGTCAGTATTGACAGGGGTTCTCCGGGAGTGTGTCAGTATTTACAGGGGTCCCCCGGGAGTGTGTCAGTATTTACAGGGAGTCCCCGGGAGTGTGTCAGTATTTACAGGGGGTCCCCGGGAGTGTGTCAGTATTTTCAGGGAGTCCCCGGGAGTGTGTCAGTATTTACAGGGTGTCCCCGGGAGTGTGTCAATATTTACAGGGGGTCCCTGGGAGTATGTCAGTATTTACAGGGGGTCCCCAGGGGTGTGGCAGTATTTACAGGGGGTCCTCAGGATAGTGTCTGTATTTACAGGGGGTCCTCCGGAGTGTGTCAGTATTTACAAGGGGGCCCCGGGGGTGTGTCAGTATTTACAGGGGGTCCTCAGGATAGTGCTGTATTTACAGGGGGTCCTCCGGAGTGTGTCAGTATTTACAAGGGGAACCCGGGGGAGTGTCAGTATTTACAGAGGTCCCCAGGAGTGTGTCTGTATTTACAGGGGTTCCCCGGGAGTGTGTCAGTATTTACAGGGGGTCCCCGGGAGTGTGTCAGTATTTACAGGTGGTCCCCGGGAGTGTGTCAGTATTTACAGGGGGTCCCCGGTGTATGTCAGTATTTACAGGGGTCCCCTGGCGTGTGTCAGTATTTACAGGACTCCCCGGGAGTGTGTCAGTATTTACAGGAGGTCCCCGGTAGCGTATCAATATTTACAGGGGATCCCCACGAGTGTGTCAGTATTTATAGGGGGTCCACGGGCGTGTGTCAGTGTTTATAGGGGGTCTCCGGGTGTGTGTCAGCATTTACAGGGGGTCCACGAGCGTGTGTCAATGTTTATAGGGGCTCTCCGGGTGTGTGTCATTGTTTAAAGCGGGTCCCCGGGAGTCTGTCAGTATTTGCAGGGAGTCCCCGAGATTGTGTCAGTATTTACAAGAGACTCCCGGTAGCAGGTCAGTAATTAAACGGGGTACCCAAGAGTTTGTCAATATTTACAGAGTGTTGCCAGGAGTGTGTCAGTATTTAAGCGCGACCCCAAGATTGTGTCAGTATTTACAGGAGGTGCCCAGGTGTGTGTCATTATTTACAGGGGGTCCCCGGAGTGTGTCAGTATTTACAGGAATTCCTCAGAATGTGTCAGTATTTACAGGGGTCCATGGGGGTGTGTCTGTATTTGCAGGGATACCAGGCGGGGCTGTCAGTATTTACATGAGTAGGCCTGGAGTGTCTCAGTATTTACAGGAGAGCCCCGGGAGTGTGTCAGTATTTGCAGGGCTCCCCGGGAGTGTGTCAGTATTTACAGGGAGTCCCCGGGAGTGTGTCAGTATTTATAGGGGATCCCCACGAGTGTGTCAGTATTTACAGGGTGTCCCCGGGAGTGTGTCAGTATTTACAGGGCTCCCCGGGAGTGTGTCAGTATTTACAGGAGGTCCCCAGTAGTGTATCAGTATTTACAGGGGATCCCCACGAATGTGTCAGTATTTACAGGAAGTCCCCGGGAGTGTGTCAGTATTTACCGGAAGTCCCCGGGAGTGTGTCAGCATTTACAGGGGGTCCCCAGGAATGTGTCGCTATTTACAAGGGGTCCCCGGGTTTGTATCATTATTTACAGGGGATCCCTGGGAGTGTGTCATTATGTGCAGGAAGTCCCTGGGAGTGTGGCAGTGTTTATAAGGGGTCCCGGGGTGTGTGTCAGTATTTATAGGGGGTCCACGGGCGTGTGTCAGTGTTTATAGGGGCTCTCCGGGAGTGTGTCAGTGTTTAAAGCGGGTCCCCGGGAGTCTGTCAGTATTTACAGGAGGTCCCCGGGAATGTGTCAATATTTACAGGACGTCCCCGGGAGTGTGTCAGTATTTGCATGAGGTCTCCGGGAGTATGTTAGTATTTACAGGAAGTCGCTGGGAGTGTGTAAGTATTTACAGGGTGTCCCCGGGAGTGTGTCAGTATTTACAGGGGGTCCCCGGGAGTGTGTCAGTATTTACAGGGGCCCCCGTGTGTGTGTCAGTATTTACAGGGGTCCCCGGTAGCGTGTCAGTATTTACAAGGGATCCCCGCGAGTGTGTCAGTATTTACTGGAGGTCCCCGGGAGTGTGTCAGCATTTACAGGGGGTCCCCAGGAACGTGTCGCTATTTACAAGGGGTTCCCGGGTTTGTATCAGAATTTACAGGGGATTCCCGGGAGTGTGTCAGTATGTACAGGAAGTCCTTGGGAGTGTGGCAGTGTTTACAGGGGGTCTACGGGCGTGTGTCAGTGTTTAAAGCGGGTCCCCGGGGGTGTGTCAGTGTTTAAAGCGGGTCCCCGAGTGCGTGTCAGGAATTACAGAGTTCCCGGAAGTGTGTCAGTATTTACAGGAAGTCCCCGAGCAGTGTGTCAGGATTTACAGGAGATCCCCAGGGGTGTGTCAGTATTTACAGGGGGTCCCCGGGTGTGTGTCAGTATTTACAGGGGGTCCCCGGGCAGTGTGTCAGTATTTACAGGAGGTCCACAGGAGTGTGTCAGTATCTACAGGGAGTCCCCGGGAGTGTGTCAGTATTTACAGTGTGTCCCCGGGAGTGTGTCAGTATTTACAGGAGGTCTTCGGGAGTGTGTCAGTATTTACAAGGTGTCCCCGGGAGTGTGCCAGTATTTACAGGGAGACCCCAGGAGTGTGTAAGTATTTACAGTGTGTCCCCGGGAATGTGTCAGTATTTACAAGGGGTCCCCGACATGAGTCAGTATTTACAAGGGGTTCCCAGGAGTGTGTCAGTATTTACAGGGAGTCCCCGGGAGTGTGTCAGTATTTGCAGGAGGTCCCCGGGAGTGTGTCATTATTTACAGGGGGTCCCCGGGCGTGTGTCATTATTTCCAGGAGTTCCCCGGGAGTGTGTCAGTATTTGCAGGTCTCCCCAGGAATGTGTCAGTATTTACAGGAGATTCCTGGTAGCGGGTCAGTAATTAAAGGGGGTCCCCGGGAGTTTGTCAGTATTTACAGGGTGTTGCCGGGAGTTTGTCAGTATTTAAGTGCGTCCCCAGGAGTGTGTCAGTATTTAAAGTAGGTGCCCAGGTGTGTGTCATTATTTGCAGTTGGCCCCCGTGAGTGTGTCAGTATTTACAGAGGGTCCCCAGGAATCTGTCAGTATTTACAGGGGGGTCCGCGGGGGGGTGTCAGTATTTACAGGGGGTCCTCAGGAGTGTGTCAGTATTTACAGGGGGTCCCCGGGAGTGTGTTAGTATTTACAGGGGGTCCCCAGGAGTGTGTCAGTATTTACAGGGGGTCCCCAGGAGTGTGTCAGTAGTTACAGGGGCTCCCCGGGAGTGTGTCAGTATTTACAGGGGGTCCCCAGGAGTGTGTCAGTATTTACAGGGGGTCCCCGGGAGTGTGTCAGTAGTTACAGGGGCTTCCCGGGAATGTGTCTGTATTTACAGGGGTTCCCTGGGAGCGTGTCAGTATTTACAGGGGGTCCCACGAATACGTCAGTATTTACAGGGGGTGCCCGGCAGTGTATCTATATTCACAGGGGGTCCCTGGCAGTGTGTCAGTATTTACAGGGGGTCCCCGGAAATGTGTCAGTATTTACAGGGGGTCCCCGGGAGTGTGTCAGTATTTACAGGGGGTCCCCGGGAGTGTGTCAGTATTTACAGGGGGTCCCTGGGAGTGTGTCAGTATTTACAGGGGGTCCCCGGAAATGTGTCAGTATTTACAGGGGGTCCCCAGGAGTGTGTCAATATTTACAGGACGTCCCCGGGAGTGAGTATGTATTTACAAAGGGTCGCCGGGAGTGTGTCAGTAGGCACATGAAGTCCCCGGGAGTGTGTCAGTTTTTAAAGGGGGTCCCCAGAAGCGTGTCAGTTTTTATATGGGGTCCCCGGGCGTGTGCCAGTATTTACAGGGGGTCCCCGGAAATGTGTCAGTATTTACAGGGGGTCCCCGGGAGTGTGTCAGTATTTACAGGGGGTCCCCAGGAGTGTGTCAGTATTTACAGGGGGTCCCTGGGAGTGTGTCAGTATTTACAGGGGGTCCCCGGAAATGTGTCAGTATTTACAGGGGGTCCCCGGGAGTGTGTCAGTATTTACAGGGGGTCCCCGGGAGTGTGTCAGTATTTACAGGGTGTCCCCGGGAGTGTGTCAGTATTTACAGGGGGTCCCCGGGAGTGTGTCAGTATTTACAGGGCTCCCCGGGAGTGTGTCAGTATTTACAGGAGGTCCCCGGTAGTGTATCAGTCTTTACAGGGGATCCCCACGAGTGTGTCAGTATTAACTGGGTGTCCCTGGGAGTGTGTCAATATGTACAGGAAGTCGCTGGGAGTGTGTCAGTATTTGCAGGGCTCCCCGGGAATGTGTCAGTTTTTACAGGAGATCCCCGGGAGTGTGTCAATATTTGCAGGGCTCCCCGGGAATGTGTCAGTATTTACAGGAGAGTCCCAGTTGCGGGTCAGTAATTAAAGGGGGTCCCCAGGAGTTTGTCAATATTTACCGGGTGTTGCCGGGAGTGTGTCAGTATTTAAGTGCGTCCCCAGGAGTGTGTCAGTATTTACAGGAGGTGCCCAGGTGTGTGTCATTATTTGCAGTGGGCCCCCGTGAGTGTGTCAGTATTTAAAGAGGGTCCCCAGGAATCTGTCAGTATTTACAGGGGGGTCCGCGGGGGAGTGTCAGTATGTACAGGGGGTCCTCAGGAGTGTGTCAGTATTTACAGGGGGTTCCCGGGAGTGTGTCAGTATTTACAGGGGGTCCCCGGTAGTGTGTCAGTAGTTACAGGGGCTCTCCGGGAGTGTGTCTCTATTTACAGGGATTCCCTGGGAGTGTGTCAGTATTTACAGGGGTCCCGAGGAGTGTGTCAGTATTTACAGGGGTCCCGAGAAGTGTGTCAGTATTTACAGGGGTCCCGAGGAGTGTGTCAGTATTTACAGGGGTCACCGGGAGTGTGTCTTAGTTACAGGGGCTTCCGGGAATGTGTCTGTATTTACAGGGGTTCTCTGGGAGCGTGTCAGTATTTACAGGGGGTCCCACGAATACGTCAGTATTTACAGGGGGTGCCCAGATGTGTGTCATTATTCACAGGGGACACCCAGGAGCGTGTCAGTAATTACAGGGGGTCCCTAGAAGTGTGTCAGTATTTACAGGGGGTCCACGGCAGTGTATCTATATTCACAGGGGTTCCCAAGGAGTGTGTCAGCACTTACAGGGGATCCCCGGGAATGTGTCAGTATTTACAGGGAGTCCCTGGGCGTGAGTCAGTATTTACAGGGGTTCCCCGGGAGTGTGTCAGTATTTACAGGGAGTCCCCGGGAGTGTGTCAGTATTTACAGGGAGTCCCCGGGAGTGTGTCAGTATTTACAGGGTGTCCCCGGGAGTGTGTCAATATTTACAGGACGTCCCCGGGAGTGAGTATGTATTTACAGAGGGTCGCCGGGAGTGTGTCAGTAGGTACAGGAAGTCCCCGGGAGTGTGTCAGTTTTTAAAGGGGGTCCCCGGAAGCGTGTCAGTTTTTATATGGGGTCCCCGGGCGTTTGCCAGTATTTACAGGGGTTCCCCGGGAGTGTGTCAGTATTTACAGGGGGTCCCCGGGAGTGTGTCAGTATTTACAGGTGGTCCCCGGGAGTGTGTCAGTATTTACAGGGGGTCCCCGGGAGTGTGTCAGTATTTACAGGGGTCCCCGGGCGTGTGTCAGTATTTACAGGGCTCCCCGGGAGTGTGTCAGTATTTACAGGAGGTCCCCGGCAGCGTATCAGTATTTACAGGGGATCTCCACGAGTGTGTCAGTATTTACAGGGGATCCCCGGGAGTGTATCAGTATGTACAGGAAGTCCCTGGGAGTGTGGCAGTGTTTATAGGGGGTCCCCGGGTGTGTGTCAGCATTTACAGGGGGTCCACGGGCGTGTGTCAATGTTTATAGGGGCTCTCCGGGAGTGTGTCATTGTTTAAAGCGGGTCCCCGGGAGTGTGTCAGTATTTGCAGGGAGTCCCCGAGATTGTGTCAGTATTTACAGGAGACTCCCGGTAGCGGGTCAGTAATTAAAGGGGGTCACCAAGAGTTTGTCAATATTTACAGGGTGTTGCCAGGAGTGTGTCAGTATTTAAGCGCGACCCCAAGATTGTGTCAGTATTTACAGGAGGTGCCCAGGTGTGTGTCATTATTTACAGGGGGTCCCCGGAGTGTGTCAGTATTTACAGGAATTCCTCAGGAATGTGTCAGTATTTACAGGGGTCCACGGAGGTGTGTCTGTATTTGCAGGGATACCAGGCGGGGCTGTCAGTATTTACAGGAGTAGGCCTGGAGTGTGTCAGTATTTACAGGGTGTCCCCGGGAGTGTGTCAGTATTTACAGGGGGTCCCCGGGAGTGTGTCAGTATTTACAGGGGCCCCCGTGTGTGTGTCAGTATTTACAGGGTTCCCCGGTAGCGTGTCAGTATTTACAACGGATCCCCGCGAGTGTGTCAGTATTTACTGGAGGTTCCCGGGAGTGTGTCAGCATTTACAGGGGGTCCCCAGGAACGTGTCGCTATTTACAAGGGGTTCCCGGGATTGTATCAGAATTTACAGCGGATCCCCGGGAGTGTGTCAGTATGTACAGGAAGTCCCTGGGAGTGTGGCAGTGTTTACAGGGGGTCTACGGGCGTGTGTCAGTCTTTAAAGCGGGTCCCCGGGGGTGTGTCAGTGTTTAAAGCGGGTCCCCGAGTGTGTGTCAGGAATTACAGAGTTCCCGGAAGTGTGTCAGTATTTACAGGAAGTCCCCGAGCAGTGTGTCAGTATTTACAGGAAGTCCCCGAGCAGTGTGTCAGGATTTACAGGGGGTCCCCGGGTGTGTGTCAGTATTTACAGGGGGTCCCCGGGCAGTGTGTCAGTATTTACAGGAGGTCCACAGGAGTGTGTCAGTATTTACAGGAAGTCCCCGGGAGTGTGTCAGTATTTACAGTGTGTCCCCGGGAGTGTGTCAGTATTTACAGGAGGTCTTCGGGAGTGTGTCAGTATTTACAGGGTGTCCCCGGGAGTGTGCCAGTATTTACAGGGGGACCCCAGGAGTGTGTAAGTATTTACAGTGTGTCCCCGGGAGTGTGTCAGTATTTACAGTGGGACCCCAGGATTGTGTAAGTATTTACAGTGTGTCCCCGGGAGTGTGTCAGTATTTACAAGGGGTCCCCGACGTGAGTCAGTATTTACAGGGGGTTCCCAGGAGTGTGTCAGTATTTACAGGGAGTCCCCGGGAGTGTGTCAGTATTTGCAGGAGGTCCCCGGGAGTGTGTCATTATTTACAGGGGGTCCCCGGGCGTGTGTCATTATTTCCAGGAGTTCCCCGGGAGTGTGTCAGTATTTGCAGGTCTCCCCGGGAATGTGTCAGTATTTACAGGAGATTCCCGGTAGCGGGTCAGTAATTAAAGGGGGTCCCCGTGAGTTTGTCAGTATTTACAGGGTGTTGCCGGGAGTTTGTCAGTATTTAAGTGCGTCCCCAGGAGTGTGTCAGTATTTAAAGGAGGTGCCCAGGTGTGTGTCATTATTTGCAGTGGGCCCCCGTGAGTGTGTCAGTATTTACAGAGGGTCCCCAGGAATCTGTCAGTATTTACAGGGGGTCCCAGGAGTGCGTCAGTATTTACAGGGGGTCCCCGGGAGTGTGTCAGTAGTTACAGGGGCTCCCCGGGTGTGTGTCTCTATTTACAGGGGTTCCCTGGGAGTGTGTCAGTATTTACAGGGGTCCCGAGGAGTGTGTCAGTATTTACAGGGGTCCCGAGGAGTGTGTCAGTATTTACATGGGGTCCCCGGGAGCGTGTCAGTAGTTACAGCGGCTTCCCGGGAATGTGTCTGTATTTACAGGGGGTCACCGGGAGTGTGTCAGTATTTACAGGGGGTCCCTGGGAGTGTGTCAGTATTTACAGGGGGTCCCCGGAAATGTGTCAGTATTTACAGAGGTCCCCAGGAGTGTGTCTGTATTTACAGGGTGTCCCCGGCAGTGTGTCAATATTTACAGGAGGTCCCCGGGAGTGAGTATGTATTTACAGGGTGTCGCCGGGAGTGTGTCAGTCGGTACAGGAAGTCCCCGGGAGTGTGTCAGTTTTTAAAGGGGGTCCCCGGAAGCGTGTCAGTTTTTATATGGGGTCCCCGGGCGTGTGTCAGTATTTACAGGGTGTCCCCGGGAGTGTGTCAGTATTTACAGGGGGTCCCCGGTAGCGTATCAGTATTTACAGGGGAACCCCACAAGTGTGTCAGTATTTACAGGGGATCCCCGGGAATGTGTCAGTATGTACAGGAAGTCCCTGGGAGTGTGGCAGTGTTTATACGGGGTCCCCGGGTGTGTGTCAGCATTTACAGGGTGTCCACGGGCGTGTGTCAATGTTTATCGGGGCTCTCCGGCAGTGTGTCATTGTTTAAAGCGGGTCCCCGGGAGTGTGTCAGTCTTTACAGGGAATCCCCGAGATTGTGTCAGTATTGACAGGAGATCCCCGGGAGTCTGTCAGTATTTGCAGGGCTCCCCGGGAATGTGTCAGTATTTACAGGAGAGTCCCGGTAGCGGGTCAGTAATTAAAGGGGGTCCCCAGGAGTTTGACAATATTTACAGGGTGTTGCCAGAAGTGTGTCAGTATTTAAGCGCGACCCCACGATTGTGTCAGTATTTACAGGAGGTGCCCAGGTGTGTGTCATTATTTACAGGGGGTCCCCGGAGTGTGTCAGTATTTACAGGAGATCCCCGGGAACCGTCAGTATTTACAGGGAGTCCCCGAGAGTGTGTCAGTATTTACAGGGTGTCCCCGGGAGTGTGTCAGTATTTGCAGACCTTCCCGGGAGTGTGTCATTATTTACAGGGGGTCCCCGGGAGTGTGTCAGTATTTGCAGGGCATCTCCACGAGTGTGTCAGTATTTACAGGAAGTCCCCGGGAGTGTGTTAGTATTTACCGGAAGCCCCCGGGAGTGTTTCAGCATTTACAGGGGGTCCCCAGGAATGTGTCGCTATTTACAAGGGGTCCCCGGGTTTGTATCATTATTTACAGGGGATCACTGGGAGTGTGTCAGTATGTGCAGGAAGTCCCTGGGAGTGTTGCAGTGTTTATAAGGGGTCCCGGGGTGTGTGTCAGTATTTACAGGGGGTCCACGGGCGTGTGTCAGTGTTTATAGGGGCTCACCGGGAGTGTGTCAGTGTTTAAAGCGGGTCCCCGGGAGTCTGTCAGTATTTACAGGAGGTCCCCGGGAATGTGTCAATATTTACAGGACGTCCCCGGGAGTGTGTCAGTATTTACATGAGGTCTCCGGGAGTATGTTAGTATTTACAGGAAGTCGCTGGGAGTGTGTAAGTATTTACAGGGGGTTGCTGGGAGTCTGTCACTATTTACAGGGGGTCCCCGGGAGTGTGTCAGTATTTACAGGGGGTCCCCGGGAGTGTGTCAGTATTTACAGGGCATCCCCGGGAATTTGTCAGTGTTTACAGGGTGTCCCCGGGAGTGTGTGACTATTTACAGGGGGTCCCCGGGAGTGTCAATATTTACAGGGGGTCCCCGGAGTGTGTCAGTATTTACACGAGTTCCCCGAGGAGTGTGACAGTATTTACAGGGGGTCCCCGGGAGTGTGTCAGTATTTACAGGGGGGTCCCCGGGAGTTTGTTATTATTTACAGGGGGTCCCCGGAGTGTGTCAGTATTTACACGAGTTCCCCGAGGAGTGTGACAGTATTTACAGGGGGTCCCCGGGAGTGTGCCAGTATTTACAGGGGGTCCCCGGGAGTGTGTCAGTATTTACAGGGGGTCCCCGGGAGTGTGTCAGTATTTACAGGGGGGTCCCCGGGAGTTTGTTATTATTTACAGGGGGTCCCCGGGAGTGTGAAGAGACAGTCTGTTGCCACTGGCTGGAGGTCCGGTAACTGGAGAACACAGGAAATTTGGATAACAACCAAAGGGGGGGATGAATAGACTTTATTTATGCATGGAGTTTTTATGATCTTGAACGCACTGCTTGAAAGGGCGGTGGAAGCAGATTCAGTAGTAACTTTGAAAGGAAAATGGGAGTAACAGTTTAAGGGACTGATGTTCAGGGCTATGGAGAAAGAGCGGGGGCAGTGGTAATAATTGGATCGGTCTTTCGACGTGCAGGGACAGGTCTGAATTGCCCTTTGTGCTGTGCTGTGTGATTCTTTGGCTGTAAATGCAAGGTGACCCGGGTGATTATTACGGCTGGAATACGATGCAGATGGTACGTAACCGATTGAACATACAGGCAGATTTGTTGCGAATATTGATTATCCATCCTTACAATGATCCAGCCTCTTAAATTATCTGCGAAAATTCTCTTTGGATTCAGGGTCAGGACACATAATTGTTGGCAGAGAGAGAAAACTGGGAGCGAGAGAAGGAGTGATCGAGAAAAGGAACTGAGAGAGAGGGGAACATGGAGAGAGAGGGAGAAAGAGAGAGTGCTGTACCAGCCCTGATAGTGTTTGATGGGACAGTGTAGAGGGAGCTTCACTCTGCATCTAACCTGTGCGATACCTGCCCTGTCCGTATTAGATGGGACAGTGCAGAGGGAGCTTTACTCTGTATCTAACCCCGTGCTGTACCTGCCCTGGGAGTGTTTGATGGGACAGTGTAGGGGGAGCTTTGCTCTGTATCTAACCCATGCTGTACCTGCCCTGGGTGTGTTTGATGGGATAGTGCAGTGGGAGCTTTACTCTGTCTAACCTGTGCTGTACCTGCCCTGGGAGTGTTTGATGGGACAGTAGAGAGGGAGCTTTACTCTGTATCTAACCCGTGCTGTACCTGGACTGGGAGTGTTCGATGGGAAAGTGCAGAGGGAACATTACTCTGTATTTAACCCGTGCTTAACCGACCCTGGGAGTGTTTGATGGGACAGTGTAGAGGAAGCTTTTTCTCTGTATCTAACCCCGTGCTGTACCAGCCTTGGGATTGTTTGATGGGAGAGTGTAGAGGGAGCTTTACTCTGTAACTAACCTGTAATATGCTGGAATTCTACATTAGGATGGAGAAGGAAACAGTTAATTCAGAGACCATGGTCCAGAACTTAAAGAAGGGTAACTTTGAAGGTATGAGGCGTGAATTGGTTAGGATAGATTGGCGAATGATACTTAAGGGGTTGACAGTGGATGGGCAATGTCAGACATTTAGAGACCGCATGGATGAACTACAAAAATTGTACATCCCTGTCTGCTGTAAAAATAAAAAAGAGAAGGTGGCTCAACCGTGGCTATCAAGGGAAATCAGGGATAGTATTAAAGCCAAGGAAGTGGCATACAAATTGGCCAGAAATAGCAGCGAACCCGGGGACTGGGAGAAATTTAGAACTCAGCAGAGGAGGACAAAGGGTTTGATTAGAGCAGGGTAAATGGAGTACGAGAGGAAGCTTGCAAGGAACATTAAAATGGACTGCAAAAGCTTCGATAGATATGTAAAGAGAAAAAGGTTAGTAAAGACAAACGTAGGTCCCCTGCAGTCAGAATCAGGGGAAGTCATAACTGGGAACAAAGAAATGGCAGACCAATTGAACAAGTACTTTGGTTCGGTATTCACTGAGGAGGACACAAACAACCTTCCGGATATAAAAGGGGTCAGAGGGTCTAGTAAGAAGGAGGAACTGAAGGAAGTCCTTATTAGTCGGGAAATTGTGTTGGGGAAATTGATGGGATTGAAGGCCAATAAATCCCCAAGGCCTGATGGTCTGCATCCCAGAGTACTTAAGGAGATGGCCTTGGAAATAGCGGATGCATTGACAGTCATTTTCCAACATTCCATAGACTCTGGATCAGTTCCTATGGAGTGGAGGGTAGCCAATGTAACCCCACTTTTAAAAAAAGGAGGGAGAGAGAAAACAGGGAATTATAGACCGGTCAGCCTGACATCGGTAGTGGGTAAAATAATGGAATCAATTATTAAGGATGTCATAGCAGCGCATTTGGAAAGAGGTGACATGATAGGTCCAAGTCAACATGGATTTGTGAAAGGGAAATCATGCTTGTCAAATCTTCTGGAATTTTTTGAGGATGGTTCCAGTAGAGTGGACAAGGGAGAATCAGTTGATGTGGTGTATTTGGACTTTCAGAAGGCTTTCGACAAGGTCCCACACAAGAGATTAATGTGCAAAGTTAAAGCACATGGGATTGGGGGTAGTGTGCTGACATGGATTGAGAACTGGTTATCAGACAGGAAGCAAAGAGTAGGAGTAAATGGGTACTTTTCAGAATGGCAGGCAGTGACTAGTGGGGTACCACAAGGTTATGTGCTGGGGCCCCAGCTGTTTACATTGTACATTAATTATTTAGACGAGGGGATTGAATGTAGTATCTCCAAATTTGTGGATGACACGAAGCTGGGTGGCAGTGTGAGCTGTGAGGAGGATGCTATGAGGCTGCAGAATGACTTGGATAAGTTAGGTGAGTGGGCAAATGCATGGCAGATGAAGTATAATGTGGATAAATGTGAAGTTATCCACTTTGGTGGTAAAAACAGAGAGACAGACTATTATCTGAATGGTGACAGATTAGGAAAAGGGGAGGTGCAACGAGACCTGGGTGTCATGGTACATCAGTCATTGAAGGTTGGCATGCAGGTACAGCAGGCGGTTAAGAAAGCAAATGGCATGTTGGCCTTCATAGCGAGGGGATTTGAGTACAGGGGCAGGGAGGTGTTATTACAGTTGTACAGGGCCTTGGTGAGGCCACACCTGGAGTATTGTGTACAGTTTTGGTCTCCTAACTTGAGGAAGGACATTCTTGCTATTGAGGGAGTGCAGCGAAGGTTCACCAGACTGATTCCCGGGATGGCGGGACTGACATATCAAGAAAGACTGGATCAACTGGGCTTGTATTCACTGGAGTTCAGAAGAATGAGAGGGAATCTCATAGAAACGTTTAAAATTCTGACGGGTTTAGACAGGTTAGATGCAGGAAGAATGTTCCCAATGTTGGGGAAGTCCAGAACCAGGGGTCACAGTCTCAGGATAAGGGGTAAGCCATTTAGGACCGAGATGAGGAGAAACTTCTTCACCCAAAGAATGGTGAACCTGTGGAATTCTCTACCACAGAAAGTTGTTGCGGCCAATTCACTAAATATATTCAAAAAGGAGTTAGATGTAGTCCTTACTACTCGGGGGATCAAGGGGTATGGCGAGAAAGCAGGAATGGGGTACTGAAGTTGCATGTTCAGCCATGAACTCATTGAATGGCGGTGCAGGCTAGAAGGGCTGAATGGGACAGTGTAGAGGGAGCTTTACTCTGTATCTAACCCAGGCTGTACCTGCCATGGGAGTATTTAATGGGACAGTGTAGAGGGAGTGTTTTTCTGTCTCTAACATGTGCTGTACCTGCCCTGGCAGTGTTTGATGGGACAGTATAGCGGGAGCTTTACTCTGTATCTAACCCGTGCTGTACCTGCCTGGGAATGTTTGATGGGACAGTGTAGAGAGAGCTTTATTCTGGATCTAAACTGTGCTTAACCTGCCCTGGGAGTGTTTGATGGGAGAGTGTCGAGGGACTTTTACTCTCTATCCAACCCTGGCTGTACTTGCCCTGGGTGTAAAGTCCTGTCCTCTCAGTACAGATTCACACGAGGCATGTAGTGAAGTCAAGGTCACTCTGGACCTGCACCTTTATTTCACAGCTCGGGAATGCTGCACTTGCCTGAGACCTGTCCTTATATACCTGTCTCTTGCAAGTGCACCCCTGGTGGTAAGGTATGCTGGTGGTTACAGGTCAGATCTTATTACAGTCATGTATAGCATGTTAAGATACAGTTATATATAATAATGTAAGATACATTACATCACCCTACCCCAAGGTCTTATTGTCTTTATAGGTTCAGTCTCTCAGGTGGTCTACGCTCTCGCGTGGAGCGTCTGAGTTGTGGTTCAGTTGTTTGCCTTGGTGTCTGTTTTTCTTTGGGTGTGGTTGCTGGTATCTCGCCTGGGCTGTCTGTTTCGATTGGTGTGATTGTTGTTGACTCGCCTGGGCTGTCTGTTGGGATTGCCCTTTCCTCAGGTTGTTCCCTCTGTCTGTCCACCAGGTGTGGTGCGAGTTCCACATTGTAGTCTGCCTCTGGTTCCGCAGTGTTGTTGGTAAATCTGCTTTTGACTTGGTCTACAGGGGACACAGTCTAAGGATAAGGGGAAAGCCATTTAGGACCGAGATGAGGAGGAATTTCTTCACCCAGAGAGTGGTGAACCTGTGGAATTCTCTACCACAGAAAGTTGTTGAGGCCAATTCACTAAATATATTCAAAAAGGAGTTAGATGAAGTCCTTACTACTAGGGGAATCAAGGGGATAGTGAGAAAGCAGGAATGGGGTACTGAAGTTGCATGTTCAGCCATGAACTCATTGAATGGCGGTGCAGGCTAGAAGGGCCGAATGGCCTACTCCTGCACCTATTTTCTATGTTTCTATGTTTCTATGCCTCCGGCAGGTTTTGCCATTGTCCATTTGTATTACCAGTAGCCTGTTTTCTTCCTTGCACGTTACTGTCCCTGCAAGCCATTTGGGACCCCTGCCATAGTTTAGTACAAACACTTTGTCCCCTATCTCATTCCATACCCCCTCAAATGTCTATCATGGTACTCAGTCAGCTTACGGCGCTTTGCCTCAACGATTTCGTGCATGTCTGGGAGGATTAATGAGAGCCTTGATTTTAAAGTCCTTTTCATCAACAGTTGCGCGGGGGGGATAAGAACATAAGAACATAAGAATTAGGAACAGGAGTAGGCCATCTAGCCCCTCGAGCCTGCTCCGCCATTCAATAAGATCATGGCTGATCTGGTCGTGGACTCAGCTCCACTTACCCGCCCTCTCCCCGTAACCCTTAATTCCCTTATTGGTTAAAAATCTATCTATCTTTGACTTGAAAAGATTCAATGAGCCAGCCTCAACTGCTTCCTTGGGCAGAGAATTCCACAGATTCACAACCCTCTGGGAGAAGAAATTCTTTCTCAACTCGGTTTTAAATTGGCTCCTCCGTATTTTAAGGCTGTGCCCCCTAGTTCTAGTCTCCCCGACCAGTGGAAACAACCTCTCTGCCTCTATCTTGTCTATCCCTTTCATGATTTTAGATGTTTCTATAAGATCACCCCTCATCCTTCTGAACTCCAAGGAGTAAAGACCCAGTCTACTCAATCTATCATCATAAGGTAACCCCCTCATTTCCGGAATCAGTCTAGTGAATCGTCTCTGTCCCCCTTCCAAAACTAGTATATCCTTCCTTAAGTAAGGTGACCAAAACTGCATGCAGTATTCCAGGTGCGGCCTCACCAATACCCTTTCCAGTTGCAGCAAGACCTCCCTGCTTTTGTATTCTATCCCTCTCGCAATGAAGGCCAACATTCCATTCGCCTTCCTGATTACCTGCTGCACCTCCCAGTCAGTGAGTGCGGACGAGATCTGTATGCCAGCAGCAGTCGCGACAGGCGATCCTGCAGCGTGGGACCTTGGATTTTAAGCATGCCTTGTTTATTGATTTGCACTGCTCTCTCCGCCTGGCCATTGGAGGCTGTCTTGAACGGTGCCGTCTTTACGTGATTTATGCCGTGGTCAATTATAAAGTCTTAGAATTCTGCGCTGGTGAAGCACGGACCATTGTCACTGACCAATGTGTCAGGGATTCCGTGCGTTGCAAACATGGTTGCGAGGCTCTCCACAGTGGTGGAGGTTGTGCTCGAATTTAAAATGGTGCATTCGATCCACTTTGAAAATGCATCTACAACTATGAGGAACATTTTGCCCATGAATGGGCCCGCATAGTCTACGTGCACCCGCGACCACAGTTTGATAGGCCAGGGCTACGGGCTCAGTGGAGCCTCCCTGGGGGCATTGTTGAGTTGGGCACAAATGGTGCAGAGCTCCAAGTCCGCGTCAATACCAGGCCACCAGACATGGGATCTGGCTATGGCCTTCATGAGAACGATCCCCGGGTGCTCGCGGTAGAGCTCCCGGACAAATGCCTCTCTGCCTCGCAGAGGCATGACTACTCGGCTGCCCCACATCAGGCAGTCTGCTTGTAGTGATAGCTCATGCATGCGCCTGTGAAAGGGTTTTAATTCCTCGGGGCAGGCATTGCGAGCCTCTGCCCAGTCACCGGTAAGGACACATCTTTTTACTAAGGTTTACGTGGGGTCGCTGGCCGTCCAGGCTCTGATTTGGCGAGCCGTCATGGGCGAACCTGTGGACTCAAAGGCATTGATTGCCATGACTATCTCACAGTCCTGTTCGTCAGACCCTTCCGTGGTCGCCAGGGGTAGCCTGCTAAGCACGTTGGCACAGTTATCTGTCCCTGGTCTGTGCCTTATGGTATATTCGTAGGACGCCAGCATGAGTGCCCACCGTTGAATTCGCGCCGAGGCGTTGCCGTTTATTGCCTTGCTCTCAGATAGGAGGGACGTGAGGGGCTTGTGGTTGGTTTCTAATGCGAACTTGGCCCCGAAAAGGTATTGGTGCATCTTTTTGACACCATACACGCACGAAAGCGCCTCCTTCTCTACCATTCCGTACCCGCGCTCCGCCCGCGAAAGTGACCTGGAGGCATAAGCTATGGGTTGTAATTACCCGCACTATTGACATGTTGCAAAACGCACCCGGCCCCATACGCTGACGCATCGCATGTGAGAACTAGCTTTTTACCTGGATCAAAGAAAGTCAAAACACTGTTGGAACACAGAAGGTTGCGTGCCTTATTGAAGGCGCGTTCCTGGGCGTCCCTCCAAAATCAATCGCACCCCTTCCTGAGTAGCATGTGGAGAGGCTCCAGCTGCGTGCTTAAGTTCTGCATAAAGTTCCCAAAGTAATTGAGTAGCCCGAGAAAGGTGCGCAGTTCTGAGACATTCCGGGACCTGGGTGCGAGGTGAATTGCTTCTGTTTTGGACTCTGTTGGGCAGATTCCATCAACGGCAATCCTTCTGCCCAAAAATTCAACCTCAGGTGCGAGAAACAGGCACTTGGATTTCTTGACTCGTAGGCCTACCCGATCCAACCACTTTAGTACTTCCTCCAAATTACGGAGATGGGAGTTGGTGTCCATGTTGCGCTCGAATATGGCAGCTGCTGACCTGATGCCAAATAGGCATCGATTGTACATGAAAAGGCCTCGATGTGTGTTGATGGTGGTGAGTAGCTTGGATTCCTCGGTCAATTCTTGCGTCATATACGCAGATGTGAGGTCTAATTTTGAGAAAAGTTTACCTCCAGCCAATGTGGCAAATAAGTCCTCCGCTCTGGGCAATGGGTACTGGTCCTGTAGGGAGACTCTGTTTATGGTAGATTTGTAGTCTCCACAGATTCGTACGGATCCATCAGGCTTCATGACTGGGACGATGGGACTTGCCCAGTCGCTAAATTCCACAGGTGATATAATGCCTTCCCGCAGAAGCCTGTCTAGTTCGTGTTCAATCTTTTCCCTCATCACATAGGGTACAGCTCTGGCCTTGTGATGGTCCAGCATCCTGTGTGATGTAGATTTTGACTTTGGCCCACACCTGGCTGAAAGAGATGTTCAAATCACTTTATAACTGTTGAGCAGGAGGTCCGTTCCTCTAATGACATGGCATGGACATCATCCCATTTCCAGTTTAGTTTTGCCAGCCAGCTTCTCCCCAGCAGTGCTGGGGGGTCTCCGGGAACAATCCACAGGGGAAGTCGGTTCACTGTCCCTTTGTGTGTGACAGAGAGCATGGCGCTGCTGAGGACTAGTACGATTTCTTTGGTATAGGTCCTAAGTTTGGTGTCGACCCTTGTGAGTTTTAGTCTGTCTCTTTTATGCGGCCACAGTTGTTCAAATTGTTGAGCGCCCATGAGAGATTGACTCGCTCCCGTATCCAGCTCCATGTTGACAGATATCCCGTTGAGTAGGGCCCTCATAATTATAGGAGACGACCTGTTGGAGGAGGAGCGGCCATTGATCGTGTTGACCTGCTGTACATCGGTGTCCCGGGTACTGTCCCCACCATCTTCTGGTCGGCTTTCCGACCCATCGATTTGTATACCAGCCGAGCTGCCGTTTTTTTGCACATGCGGGACAAATGCCCTGTATTTTCACAATTTCTGCAAACAGCCTGCTGAAATCGACATCTCCTTGACGAGTGTCCACCCCCACACCTCCATCATTGACCTGATCCATTGTTCAAAGTGTTCCCAAAGAATGAGCTGCGTCTGGCTGATCTCTCTTGAGCTTCTCTCAGTTTGTAGTTGATTGCTCGCATTGTGGGTTGATGAGGTGTGAACGGCCGTTCCTGTGGCCCTTGATGGCTTCTGCCTGCTGTCAAGAGCTTAATCTCCCGGTTTTGTCTGTGTGTGGGGGTAGCAGCTTGTTTAGTGCTATGAACTTCTTGTTCCGATATTTCGTTAGTTGTTGTACCTGCATTGTAAATCAACCTCGTTTCTTCTTCCCCTACCAAGAATGTCTGCTGCCTCTAAGGTCAGGTTCTTGGTCTCTATGAGCTTTCGGAATATGCCTGCTTGGCCTATTCCTTCAATGAAAAAGTCTCAGCATTTCTCTCCTCAGTTCATTGGAGAACTCACATAAACTAGCCAGCCTCCGAAATTCCGCCACGAAGTCGGGTATGCTCTGGCCCACACAGCGTCTGTAGTTGTAGAACCTGTGTCTGGCCATGTGTAGGCTGCTCGCTGGCTTCTGGTAGTCTCTTACCAGTGTGCTCAATTCTTAAAACAACTTGCTTGCAGGTTTCTCGGGTGCCAACAGATCCTTCATTAAAGCGTATGTTTTCGAGCCACAGCTGGTCAAGAGATGGGCTCTTATCTTGTCTGCCTTATCGTCGCCTAACCAGTCTTTGGTTACAAAGCTTTGCTCGAGCCTTTCTATAAAGTCCTCCCAATTGTTTCCCGCATTGTACTTTTCATCTGATCCATTGTTCGCCATTCTGTGGATTCTGTAATCCCGTAACCCGTCGCCACTGTAAAGTCCTGTCCCCTCAGTACAGATTCACATGAGGCATGTAGTGAAGTCAAGGCCACTCTGGACCTGCACCTTTATTTCACAGCTCTGGAATGCTGCACTTGCCTGAGACCTCTACTTATATACCTCTCTCTTGCAAGTGCACCCCTGGTGGTAAGGTATTCTGGTGGTTACAGGTCAGATCTTATTACAGTCATGTATAGCATGTTAGGATACAGTTATATATAATAATGTAAGATACATGACACTGGGAGTGTTTGACAGGACAGTGTAGAGGGAGCTTTACTTTGTAACTAACCCCGTGCTGCACCTGCCTTGGGAGTGTTTGATGGGACAGTGGAGAGGGAGCCTTTGTCTGTATCTAAACCCGTGCTGTTCCTGCCCTGGGAGTGTTTGATTGTACAGCGTAGTGGGAGCTTTACTCTGTAGCTCACCACGTGCTGTACCTGCCTTGGGAGTGTTTGATAGGACAGTGCAGCGGGAGCTTTAATCTGTATTTAAACCGTGCTGTACCTGCCCTGGGAGTGTTTGATGAGACAGTGTAGAGGGAGCTTCCTCTGTATCTGACCCCGTGCTGTACCTGCCCCGGGAGTGTTTGATGGGACAGTGTAGAGGGAGCTTTACTCTGTATCTAACCCCGTGCTGTACCTGCCTTGGGAGTGTTTGATGGGACAGTGTCGAGGGAGCTTTACTCTGTATCTAACCCCGCGCTGTACCTACCTTGTGAGTGTTTGATTGGACAGCGTAGAGGGAGCCTTTCTCTGTATCTAACCCGTGCTGTATCTGCCCTGGGAGTGTTTGATGGGACAGTGTCGAGGGAGCTATACCCTGTATATAACCACATGCTGTACCTACCTTGTGAGTGTTTGATTGGACAGCGTAGAGGGAGCCTTTCTCTGTATCTAACCCGTGCTGTATCTGCCCTGGGAGTGTTTGATGGGACAGTGTAGAGGGAGCTTTACTCTGTATCTAACCACGTGCTGTACCTGCTTTGGGAGCGTTTGATCGAACAGTTTAAAGGGAGCTTTACTCTGCATCTAACCCCATGCTGTACCGGCCCTGGGAGTGTTTGATAGGAAAGTGCAGAGGGAGCATTACTCTGTATTTAACCCCGTGCTGTACCTGCCCTGGGAGTGTGTGATAGGACAGTGTTGAGGAAGCTTTACTCTGTATCTAACCCGTGCTGTACCTGGCCTGGGAGTGTTTGATAGGACAGTGTTGAGGAAGCTTTACTCTGTATCTAACCCCGTGCTGTACCTGCCCTGGGAGTGTTTGATGGGACAGTTGAGAGGGAGCTTTACTCTGTACCTCACCACGTGCTGTACCTGCCTTGGGAGTGTTTGATGAAGACAGTGTAGGGGGAGCTTTACTCTGTATCTAACCCATGCTGTACCTGCCATGGGAATGTTCGATGGGAAAGTGCAGAGGGAACATTACTCTGTATTTAACCCGTGCTTAACCTACCCTGTGAGTGTCTGGTGGGACAGTGTAGAGGGAGCTTTTTCTTTGAATCTAACCACGTGCTGTACCTGCCCTGGGAGCGTTTGATGGGAGAGTGTCGAGGGAGCTTTACTCTGTAACTAATGCCGTGCGCTACCTGCCATGGGAATTTTCGATGGGAAAGTGCAGAGGGAGCATTACTCTATATTTAACCCATGCTGTGTCCTCCCAGGAAATGTTTGATGGACAGAGTGGAGGGAGTTTTACTCTGTATCTAACCCATGCTGTACCTGCCTTGGGAGTGTTTGATGGGACAGTGTAGAGGGAGCTTTACTCTGTAGCAAAGCCCGTGCTATACCTCCCCTGGAAGTGTTTGATGGGACAGTGTTAAGGGAGCTTTATTCTGTATCTAACCCGTGCTGTACCTGCCTTGGGAGTGTTTGGTGGGACAGTATCGCGGGAGCTTTACTCTGTATCTAACCCATGCTGTACCTGCACTGGGAGTATTTGATGGGATAGTGTTGAGGGAGCTTTTTCTCTGTATCTAACTCAGGATGCATTTGGCCTGGGAGTGTTTGAGGAGACACTGTAGGGGGAGCTTTACTCTGTATCTAATCCCATGCTGTACCTGCCCTGGGAGTGTTTGAGGAGACAGTGTAGGGGGAACTTTACTCTGTATCTAACCCTCGCTGTACCTGCCCTGGAAGTGTTTGATGGGACAGTGTAGAGGGAGCTTTACTCTGTATCTGACCCCGTGCTGTTCCTGCCTTGGGAGTGTTTTTTGGGAAAGTATAGAGCGAGCTTTACTCTGTATCTAACATGCCCTGTACCTGCTGTAAAGTCCTGACCCTGCAGTACAGACTCACACGAGGCACATGCTGATGTCAAGGTCACTCAGGACCTGCACCTTTATTACACAGCTCTCAAATGCTACACTTGCCTGAGACCTGTCTTTATATACCTGAGTAGAACAGGTGTCCAATGTCTCCTGCAAGTGCACCCCTGGTGGTCATGTAAGCTTGTGGTTACAGGTCATATCTAGTTACAGTCATGTATAGCATGGTAAGATACAGTTATGTACAGTAGTGTGAGATACATGACATTACCCTTCCCCAAGGTCTTATTGTTTTATCGGTTCAGTCTCTCAGGTGGTCTACGCTCTCACGTGGAGCGTCTTAGTTGTGGTTCAGTTGTTTGCCTTGGTGCCTGTTTTTCTTTCGGTGTGATTGCTGGTATCTCGCCTGGGCTGTCTGTTTCGTTCAGTATGATTGCTGGTATCTCGCCTGGACTGTCTGTTGAGACTGCCTTTTCCTCAGGTTGTTCCCTCTGTCTGTCCACCAGGTGTGGTGTGAGTTCCACATTGTAGTCTGCCTCTGGTTCAGCAGTGTTGTTGGTAAATCTGCTTTTGACTTGGTCTACATGCCTCCGGCAGGTTTGGCCATTGTCCATTTGTACCACCAGTAGCCTGTTTCCTTCCTTTCCTGTTACTGTCTCTGCAAGCCATTTGGGACCCCGGCCATAGTTTAGCACTATGTCCCCTATCTCATTCCACCTCCCCCTCGAATTTTGGTCATGGTACTCAGCTTCCGGCGCTTTGCCTCAACAATTTCATGCATGTCTGGGAGGATTAACGAAAGCCTTGTCTTTAAGGTGCATTTCATCAATAGTTGCGCGGGGGGAACCCCAGTCAACGAATGCGGACGAGATCTGTATGCCAGCACCAGTCGTGACAGGCGGCTCTGCAGCATGGGACCTTGGATTTGGAGCATGCCTTGTTTAATGATCTGCACTGCTCGCTCCACCTGGCCATTGGAGGCCGGCTTGAACGATGCCGTCTTAATGTGATTTATGCCGTGGTCACTTATAAAATCTTGGAATTCTGCGCTGGTGAAGCATGGACCATTATCACTGACCAATATGTCAGGAATGCCGTTCATTGCAAACATGGTTCTAAGGCTCTCCACAGTGGTGGAGGTGGTGCTCGAGTTTAAAATGGTGCATTCGATCCACTTTGAAAATGCATCTACAACTACAAGGAACATTTTGCCCATGAATGGTCCCGCATAGTCTACGTGCACCCGTGACCACGGTTTGGTGGGCCAGGGCTAGGGGCTCAGGGGGGCCTCCCTGGGGGCATTACTGAGTTGGGCACAAATGGTGCACCGTCGGACACAGAGCTCCAAGTCCGCGTCAATGCCAGGCCACCAGACGTGGGATCTGGCTATGGCCTTCATGAGACCGATCCCCGGGTGCTCATGGTGGAGGTCCCGGACAAATGCCTCTCTGCCTCGCAGAGGCATAACTACTCGGCTGCCCCACATCAGGCAGTCTGCTTGTAATGATAGCTCATGCATGTACCTATGGAAACGTTTGATCTCCTCGGGGCAGGCATCGCGTACCTCTGCCCAGTTACCAGTTAAGACACATCTTTTTACTAAGGATAACGTGGGGTCGCTGGTCGTCCAGGCTCTGATTTAGCGAGCGGTCATGGGCGAACCTGTGGACTCAAAGGCATTGATTGCCATGACTATCTCACAGTCCTGTTCGTCAGACCCTTCCGTGGTCGCTAGGGGTAGCCTGCTAAGCATGTCGGCACAGTTGTCTGTGCCTGGTCTGTGCCTTATGTTGTAGTCGTAGGACACCAGCATGAGTGCCCACTGTTGAATGCGCGCCGAGGCATTGGCGTTTATTGCCTTGCTCTCGGATAGTAGGGATGTGAGGGGCTTGTGGACGGTTTCTAACGCAAACTTGGCTCCTAAAAGGTATTGGTGCATCTTTTTGACACCGTACACGCTCGCGAGTGCCTCCTTCTCCACCATTCGGTACCCGCGCTCCGCCCACGAAAGTGACCTGAAGACATAAGCAATGG